>NC_067168.1:5542038-5842038 GCF_903995435.1 Acomys russatus | reverse complement strand
GAGAACATAGCGACAGCCTACAGACTGGGAAAAGATCTTCACTAACCCTTCATCTGACAAAGGTTTAATATCCAAAATATATAAAGAACTCAAGAAATTAAACACCACAAAACCAAACAACCCAATTGCGAAATGGGGCTTGGAACTTAACAGAAGAATATTTTAAAAGATCCCTGGGGAGAGTCAGACTGCCTCCATTCTCCGTTTACCCCATTCCTCACCCAGTTCCCTCTCGCAGAGCTTAAACTGTGACTTTGGTCCTCTTTGTTCCTCTAGACACTGACTCGCTGAAACAGAAACGGACTGTTCCAAAGATTAGAAAGGTACTGAGGGCGACTCAGTAGAACACAGTGTCCTGGGTAGTCATTCTGATTCTGGAAGATTCTGGAGATTGGCTTTGCATTTGCCGCATAATTTCAAGCCCAAGTCTTTTCGTCAAGCTCTCATCTTGTTCAAGAGCCTTTCCTGGCCCTGGCAGTTGTTGCTTTGCGATGTCTCCTGTCTCTCAACCTGAATCCTGGTATTTCTAATCCAGAGTTGTACATTATTTAGGCCGCCCTTCCTGTCTACCTTTCCAGGGGCCTTTGTTGAGCCCTTAAGTCCCCTTTCCCAGCAAAGATGATGAATATTCAAAATAGCTGGATCCTATAATTTTAGATTTTTCTCCTTTATGTGGTGCTTGGTAAGTGACACATCTCTACCTTTTCACGGGTAACCTGGTGGTTTGTATATTATTTTAGATGAAGCTCTTTCATTGTGTACATTCTTATTTTTCTAATCATTTCACTTTACATTAATGAAAATGAAAACATTAAAATTTGCAAGAGGTTATATTCAAATTGTAAAGATGCAGTTTTATATTCACATGTAAATACAGCTACACAAAAAAAGCACATCGATTTTTTTTCCTCTCAGAAATGTACTGACAAAAGAACCAGGACATACTTTGAGAGTAGCCTTTGAAACTGTGTGAGCCAGGTCAGTTCTTGGGCACAATTTCCTTCACAGAGTTGTTCCTGTGGGTGAAAGGTCAGGTACTTTTCCTACCTTGGTGCCCCTGACCTCTTAGATATTTTTTTTTCTGAAGTCTGCCCCAGCTCTGCTGCATCATTGTGTGACTGTTTCAAGTGCCCTAAGAATGTCACCAATCTTCGAGCCTTTCCATTTCATTTTGTTAGGTTGTCCTGTCAAATTGCTGCCTCATCTCTCCCCAAGTCAGCTGGAGTGTGTAGATTCTTCTAGACAACCATCCTGGTTTACACATCTCTCTGGGAGCTTCCTGCAAATGCAGGCTATGTCAAAGTCACATTCTGTGTGAGTCATTATCAGCTCATTGGTCGTAGAACATGTAGGTTGTTGTGTGTCCTGGCTATTCTGAATAGAGCAGCAATAAAGGTGGCTAAGCAATTATCTCTGCAGTAGGATGTTGAGTCTGTTGGGACTCCAGTGTTAAATCTGGCACTAATCTCACCAATATTCCTCTTTCTCTTCATGATCTTATTGATTATCTGGTTTTTTTGTGCTTCTCTATGAATCAGGATTTTTTTTTTTCTATTTCAATGAAGAACTAATGGGAATTGCATTAAACATGAAAAATATTTTTTGATAGCTTGGTTATTCTCACGATATGAATTCTATCAGTCCATGCGTGGGCTTTCTTTCCATCGTCCGGCACCTTCCTCAAGCACTTCCTTCAGAGATTTAAAGTTTTCACTCACTTCATTCTTTTCATCTTTTGTTTGTTTTACTTGTTGATATTTTCGAGGCCGTTTTGAATAAGAATGATTTGATGAACTCTCTGTTAGCATTCCTGGCATTGGTCATTGTAAGGCAATTTTTGTATCCTGCCACTTTGCTAAGAGTGTCAATCATTTCTAGAAGTTTTCTGGCACAATTTTGGGGATCTCCTATATATAATATTATATCATTTGCAAATAGGGATAGCTTGACGTTTTTCTTATTTGTATTTTTTTAACTTTCTTCTCTTATATTATTGATCTAGCTAGGTCTTTAAACACTGTAGGAAGGAGTGGGTAGGGTGGGCAGCCACGTCTCATTTCTGATTTTAGTGTGTTTGCTTCTACTTTTTTCTCTATGAAGGATGATGTTAGCCATGGTTTGTCGTTTGGATCCTATGTTGAGATATGTTTCCTCTAGTCCTACTCACTCCAGAACCTTTATCAAGAAGGCATGTTGGCTATGCTCAAGGGTCGTTTCTGTATATATTGAGATAATCATGTGATTTTTGTTTTTAAGTCCATTTATATGACTGATTTCATTTATTTACTTGGTGTGATGAGCCAGCCTTGCATTTTTGGGATAAAGTTAACTTGTTTGTGTTGGATAATCTTTTGGATATATACTTGTATTCAGTTCAAAATCATTTTTGAGAATTATTGCACCTATGTTTTTGTATGTATATTGGCTTATAGTTCCTTTTTTTGTGTCTTTACCTGGTTTTGATATTAGAGTCATTCTGGCTTTGTAGAAGGCGTTCAGAAGAGTTTCTTCTATTTCTTTTCTCTTTTATTTTTATAATTTAAGAAGTATTGATTGCAGTTCTTTTGGAGTCTAGTAGAGCTCTGCTGTGAAGCCATCTGTGCCTGGGCTATTTGTGGTTAGAGTCTTTTTATTGCTGCTTCAATCTCATTGTTTGCTTTGAGTCTGTTGAGTTTGAGTTGTTTATTTCCTCTTGGATAACCTTGGTGATTCAGATGAACCTAGAAGTTGGTCCATTTCTTTTCGGTTTTTTAACTTAACTGAATATATGTATTCATAAATATATGCACTAACCCATACTGTCCTGAGTTTCTTTGATGTCTGTGTAATGTTTGTCTCTGATTCTGTAATCTGAATCTCCTCTTTTGCTTCACTCAGGTTAGGGTCTGCCAATCTTGTTTACCTTTTCAAAAAACCTTTTTGTTGCTTTGTTTCTATTTCATTAGTTTCTTCTAATAAAATAAAATAAATTTTAATTTATTTTATTTCAACATAACATTCTTATTGGTTATTTGGGAATTTCACAAAATGCACTCTAAATACTCTCATTTCCCAATTTTCCCAGGTCCAACTTCCCACTCTTGTGCCCAACCCCACCAACCCACCCCTGCAAAAAAAAAAAAAAAAAAAAAAAAAAAAAATCACATTAAACCCAATTTGTGTTGCCCATATACTCTTTGGAGCATGACCAATCTCCCAGTGGACAGACCCTTTAAAGATGATGAGTCCTCTCGTCCCTCCCCAAGACAGAAGCCATCAACTGTGAAGAACTACAGGTCAGCATCCTTACCATACTGTTTAAGGACTTTCTTCAATGGCTTTCTGTTTAAACTGTTTCTTTCTTTTTTGGCGGGGGGAGGGGGGGTTGAGAGAGGTTGTCACAGAATACTTTGCAACCTCCTCCCTTTCCCAAAGAAAATAAGATATAAAAAAAAAAAAATAAATAAATAAATAACATGTTGTTGTGGAAGCTGTAGTGTGTGACAGTCTACATGTCTTGCAAATGCTCGTTACAATGATGGCTACACTATCTATACTAGATCCTCAGGAGGATTTCTCTCGGATGTCCTGTATCCTGGAGATCTCACAGTTTTGGATCTGCAGGACTGACCCTTTCATGTGCTCCAGTAGTTAGTTTATTGATGGAGTAGACGTTGGGGTGAGCCAACTCAAAGTCCTGAATCTGGGTCTGGAAGGTAGCTGAGTTTGTCAGCTTGCCAGCTGTCCTGTACTCACACCAGCAGGTTGAGGTCTCCAGCATTGCTCCAGCTAGTTCACCCCATGGCACAGCCGGAAAGGGGCATGGTCAGTCTCCTGCCTTCAAGTTCTTGGGGCCAGCTTACTTGACCTTCCATCACCTGGGCCAGCCAGCTCCTGCAGGGCCAGCTCTCCTGAGTGCTGCTGTTGGTGAAGGGCAGAGACAGCTCTCCCACTCTCATGACCTCAGAGGTGGCAAGGGATGAGGAGAGGGATAGCATCTCTCCCTCCCTCAAGCCACTTCACTGCAGACTAGGGGTGGGGCCAACTCTCCTGAGCACAAGCTCTTGGGATTGCCTCCCCTGTCATCAGTGTCAGACATTGACGCAGACCCCAGTTGCAGCAGGACCAGGGACCCAGACATAGCCCTTAATGGCTGTCCAGGCGAGGACCTCACCATGGTCTCCTCATATCTGCCTGTTACTGCCATCAAGACTCCAGTTCCACCTTTCTCCACAGTGTATGAACTCCACAGCTTTGTTTTCTCTTTCATCTCTCCACCGTACTCCATCTTTTCCATCTCTCCATCACATATTTGTCCACTGGACTTGTGCCCACTGGCAGGTGCATGGCTGTGTTTCTTCTGGCCTCTCCAGGCCAGTGTGGCTGGGGTGGGCAATTAGGTGTCTTTCTTCTGGCTGCAGTGGGCAGGCCAGCTGAGACCATTAAAGTTTAAAGTTATTATTGAAAGGTTTGTGATCATTGCTGTCCTTCATTTATTTTTGTTTTTGTTGTTAGCTCTACTTTGTGTTTTAGTAATCATAACATCATTTGTTTGGTTTCTGTGGTCTCTTGGCTCTGCTTTTAACTGCCTATAGTTTGGGGTATTGTGTCTAGCATTCTCTGTTGGGATGGTTTGGTAGACATTAATTATTTTAGCTTGTTTATATCATGGAAATTTTCCTTTTGCCTTTAACAGTGGTTGATAGTTTTCTAGGTGAAGTAGTCTGGATGGCCACCCGCCACCTTTTACAGCTTGGAGTACATTGCTTGACGCTCTTCTGACTTTTAAGGTTCTATTGAGAAGTCAGCTGTTATTCTGATGGGTTTTGCTTTACGAGTAACTTGTGGTTTTTCTCTTGCAGCTTTCAATGTCCCCTCTTTGTTTTGTAGAATTAGAGTTTTCATGATACCATAATGTGCAGAGTTCCTTTTCTGGTTCTTTTTGGTCTTTTTTGTGATGTTTATATTTGAATGGATATGTCTTTCCTTAATTTAAAGAAGTTTCCTTTTACGATTCTATTGGGTGAATCTTTGATCTGTGCCACCAGCCTGATATTTTCTCCTTCTATGGAAGCAAGCCATAGATTTGCGCTTTCACAGTGTCCCAGGCTTTTTACATATTCTTTGCTGGAGTGGTCCTGTTCCTCTACGTTAAGTCCTCATGGTCTATAGCCACTTCTTCTCTTCTACTGGTAGGCCTGAATTTTGAAATTGGACTGTTCAGGTTTCCACTTCCATCTGATGTTCAGCTTGCCCTTTCTTCAGCATTTATATTTCATTGTTTAATTCAGTTTTCAGATTCAAAATTTCTTTGTGTTTTCATTCATCTGTATATTCATGTATTCATGTCTTCTTAGACTTCACTCAGGAAGTCTTTCTTTCTTTCTTTCTTTCTTTCTTTCTTTCTTTCTTTCTTATCCTCTTTAAGTTCATTGATGTGTTTGTTCATCTCTTCTTTCAACTCTAAATTCTTTGATCATGTTTATTATTATTGCTCATTTAAGTTCTGCATTCTGGAATTAAATCTATGTACTTCTCACTGGAGACCATTTCTGCAGAGGTGACACACTGCCTCGGCTTTTCACGTCGTTTATGTTTGGGGCATGTAACTTGTGCACGTGAACTTATTTTGTTTGTTGTTGGCCTGATGTGAGATTGAGGCCTTAGTCTGTTGAGGGGAAGTTTGATTCTGTTTTTGCTGTTGCCCAAGATTGAGTGATTCAGAATCAGAGATGAAGAAGTGGCAGGCCAGCCCTCAGTGTTAATTTTTGAATTCAAAGATTTAGGAGTGATTCCAATTAAATGGTGACCAAGGAAGTGTACAATATGACTTCTGGCTATGGTTGGCTGGTCTGGTGTGCAATGTGTGCTAGCTTGGCTAGCTCTTCTGAGAGTGTGCTTTTCCCCGAGTCGGAGGTCTGGGGTACCCAGCATGACTGGCAAGCAGGCTGTGTAGTCCCAGCTAGATCTTCTGGGAGTGTGGGGTGTGCATGGGAGGTTAGGGGGTCTGGAGCACTCAACCAGGAAGGGCAGATGCACCAGTTACTTAAACTGAGCTAGGGCCAAGACTGTAGGGTAAGCATATACCAGCAAAGATTTAGAAGCATTTTCACTTTGAAGAGACACCTTCAGATCTCCATTTGTGGCATGAAAAACCAGAGCCTTTCATGCTTTTGAAAGCTGTATGAACCTTTGGATATTAGGGGCTGTTTTCAGCCAGGGGTTTTCTATGCAAGCAAATGGGTGGAAATGCAGTGGCCTCGGTGAATGGGTCCAAGTTTTCAGAAGAATACTTGAAGACACTCTGACCTTTCTCTGGAAGACTTTTAGTACCCATAATCATCCATTGTCATTTTATTTGTTTCAATTATTGTTGCGTTCTCAAGAAGGACCAAATGTGCCATTACTTGTGTTTCAGTTATTATGAACTTTTTTTTTTTTTTTTTACTATTTGGGACTATTTTACATTTAGGGAGAGGGGATATAACGCATGTTCACTCTTACCAGAAACTTCTTGAGTAGCCATCCCTCTGGCTTTTGCTCATTTCTGACCAGTTTATGATGTAGTTTATAATTTTCATAAATGATTTACATTAGTGATCGGTACTGAAGCAAGCATAAAATGATGTATGCTTACCTTTTCATTTCTGGGATATTCTACATATCATAAATACTTTTTGTTTTGAGTTTCAGGTGTGTTGAAGCATTCAGACCTATATGATGCATTGCTTTGTGTCTCTCTTCATTCAGTGACTGTTTTATGCATGCTTATGTGTACTGAGCATGTATGTTGTTGCTTCTGTTTCTCCCTATAAAGCAACAATAGGACATGCAGGCCCATGGCTTCTTGGAGTAGTCGCTGGGATTTCTCTAGGGTTTGCCTCTGGGATAAAGACTGCTGATCACACCGTGTATTTGTTCGCAATGCCAGACGGCTTTCCAAAGCACACCTGCCAATCTGTGCTGCCTTCATGTGACATAATGTATTGCTCCACATTCTTGTCAGCATTAGGTTTTGCCCATTTGGTGGGTGAGAAATGAAATTTCATTGTGTCTTTAATTTGAACTTTTGTGACTCTTAGTGAGACCTTACATGTATCTTTGTCATGCATAGTTTTATGTGAATTTTTTTCCTAATAGAAACTTCAAATCATTTTATTCTTTAAAAAAAGATGAATCTCAGAGAACTTAAGTACATTTTTATTGGTTTCTATTACATTTATGTATTGATATATGTGTGTATGCATGCACATGTGTGTGTGTGTGTGTGTGTGTGTCCTGTGGGTGAGTCTCAACAATGAGCCCAGCCCCTTTACCTATCGAACCACATTTTTTAAAATCCACTTGGTCTGAGAATTTAGGTTATTAGGTCAGCATCCAAAGCAATGGCATTCCTACACATACATGCTGCCAGGCTTTGGTCTCAGTGATCTCTCTTTCCTGCTGTTCTCTTCTCTCTGTTCTCCTCTGACTGGTTCCCTGCAATCATGCAGGCCACACCCTCTTCTGCTTTCTTATCACACGGATGCCACAGGAAAGACTCTCGTAAATGGACAACTATGACTGTGTGAAATTAGAAAACTTCCGTCCAGCAAAGGAAACCAGAATGAAGAGACCGTCCACAGAAGAGAAAGATCTTTGCTTACTTAAATAGACATTTTACTTTTAAATCCTCTTTTGTTTTTATGTTTGGCAAATACACTCTTCCCATCTGTGAATTAACATAGTAGTTTTAAAATAACTCTAGGAAAAAAGTTAATATAATTATTATAGGAGCAGTTATAAATTTAAGCCTTTGCTGAAGTTTCATCCTAAAGGCATTTCTATCATTCCTTTCATAGGACATATGCATATATTCATTTTGTGCACATGAACATATAACCATATACATGTTAAGAGTGGCACTGTTGTACCCTGTCAGAATAGGCTGTTTTTTCTTTTATTTACTTTCAATTGAAAATATTTCCATTTGTTATTATTATGATGATGATGATGAAGGTGATGATGATGATGTACATGTGTGTCTGCATGTGCAAGTGTGCATGTGTGCATGCATGCATGCATGCATGCAGTGGTGTATGAGTTTGAGGCATAGGTGTGTCATGGCACTCACATAGAGTTAGAGCAGCTTTCACAAGGCTCCTCTCTCATTTCCAGTTACTGACGAGGGGTCTCTCCTATGTTTCTGCCCTCTTGTGTGTTCTAGACTGGCCAGCTAGTGCGCTTCTCAGCAACTCGGTCTCCACTTTCCATTTTGCCAGGAGGATGCCAGGATTACAAATGTGCGCCACCACATTCAGCTCTTTGTGGGTTTCAAGGATTGCGCTTGGGTCATCAGTAGTGCATGTCAAATGTTTTTGACCATTGAGCTATCCTGCCAGCCCCTTCGGAACGTTCACAACAGAACTCTTGCGTTCTAGACAGTTATTCTCAGAACCTTACTGAGGCTGAGTAGGTTAATCGATCCAGGTGGGATTGAAATGGCTGGTTTATTGTTCAGAGTTGTGACAAAGCAAGAGGAAGGGGGGTGTGATTTGTACATTACTTTGTCATCTCTGCAGCTCGTCACTATCAGTAGCTGACACAGGCAAGTGTCTGTCAGTGAGCACTATTGGCTGACACTAACGTTGTCATTGCAACCACTGCTTTCTTAATGCCTGTTAGTTTAACATGTTCCACCTTCTGTGCAGTTGGTAAGTTAGGCTGTGTGTTCCCTGATATTGGTGCAATTCCTTTAAACTGTCACTGTGTCGTACCTCTGACATCAGTGATCATTGCATACTTTAAAAAAAAAATCTTGTTTCATGTCACATTAGCTATATTTTAGGCAACAGTTGCTGTTTATAATGAAGAACAGTAGAGAGCAGATGTTGAAGTGGCCATGAATCAGCATGCCTTCATTTAGGAATTGTTCCCTTTTACTGTAAATTTATATATAATGAGAAATGAAAAAGAATTTATGTAAGTAAGTTGTGGGTAGGAGTGAGCATGAAGAATTTGAAAAGTTATTTTGAATTTAAGCTGTAACTTTTTCCTTTAAGATTTCAAATTTGTATTATGTTATATTTATATAATTTTGCTGCTACAAAGACATAAAACATAAGATAAGATTAAATTAAGATTACACATTTAAAATTTTCTTTTTTATATTTTAAGTAGGGAGAGCTTGGGAGTTTCAAATGTGGCATGATTGTAATTACTAGTTATTGAAACAGATTTCAAAATGTAAGCCTAACTTTTTATTGCAGTCTTAGTTGTGAATTAAGATTATAAAATACAGAACCAGCGTCTCTTCCTCCCACTCTCCTCTTCCTTCGCCTGCCTGGCCTTTCAGATATACTTCCGTTCTTCAGGAGACGCTTAGGACGTGACTTAGGAGGTTTCGTCCTCTATTTTGCTCTCGATGCTTCCCTTTACGACTAAGAATCCTACCAAGAGACTTGATACCCTAGCACCATATTCAGGGGGAGGAGGTCTCCCTCGGTCACAGTCATAGGGAAGGGGGATTGGGGTGAAAGTGGGAGGGAGGAGGGAATGGGAGGATGCATGGGATGAGATAGAAAATGAGATGTAATATGAATTATTTTATTTTTCAATAAAAATGTGTTAAAAAAAAAAGAATCCTGCACAGTACTCGAGAAGCACATCGGCTGTGTTGGCTGTCGGGGAGAACTGCATCGGCTGCTGGAATAATAAGTGGTACTGAATGTTCCAGCAGCTTTTATGGGAGGCACTGCTCTGCCACAAGGGTCATATTACCTAGACGGAGGCAAAAATGAGATGGGCGGAAGAAGATTTGTCTAATCCCCTGCCAACCCATCCCGGAGTGATTTGATTGTTCTCAGAGTCTTTGAGCAGGTTGGGTGAGTGGGTGGGACACGGGCACGCGTACGAATAGCTGGGAATATCTTTGTATTTGTGTAAGTAAGGAGGGGAACGTGTTTGCTGCTTTGCATAGTGAGGGATTTCCCCCTCGAGTTCTTCAGATAAGAGAGATCAGTATATTTTTAGAGATTCTTAGCTTGTTCCCCCAGCATAGCCGCTTTAACTGTGCTCAGTGAAACCTGCTTATTGTAAAGGCCCTTTAAATGAATAGTGAACAAAAGCTCCGCATTTTCAACCACTGTGGATTTCTGGAAATCTCTCTCTACCTCATTTATTTTCTTTCTAAAAGTTTAGTGTGTCAAGACTCGAAGGCTCCTTGAGAGGGATCTTCAACGACTTCTCTTGAGTGTGGTCACGTTTTGTCACAAACATACACTTCTTAAAAGACCCAATAGCGTAGACAGAGGTGATATCAGATGCACTGTGTCTGGGTTGCAGAGAGCTTCTCGCTAGAAGCTGGACTCGTGGCGCACTGTTTGTTTTCAGTGAGTCATGACTCCACATGACGGTTCCCTAAATGAACAACCGAGGCACAGAGCCAGAAGAGTGACAGCCACATCTCAGCCTTACTCATGACAGCAGTCCAGCGGCACCTGTGAGAGGAGTACCCCACCCCCGGCCCTGAGAAACATTGCACTATAGTGGTTTAATAGCTCAGTGCAACGAAGCCCAGAAGACCTGGACTCTGCTGAGAGCTCAGCCTTGGTGAAGGTGAAGTTATTATTGTCAAGCACTAGAATTCCCCCCATTTTAAAATGTGAATAATACTAGTGTTTAGCTTATGGTCTCTATAAAGTCTGAATAGGAAGGTACTTGGAAACATTGTGCATACAGTTAGCAGTAGGTGCATGCTAGCTTGGATTTCATGTTCATTATTATGTTGTGATTGTCATCGCTATTTCTGGTGAGAACAGAATTCGGTTGGGGGGGCGGATCTTTGTACATAGCGGGTTTCTCGTTTATAGCTAGGATACAGGTAAACAAAAGCAATCCGTGAGATTAAGCAACAAAAGCCAGCATGGCGAGTCTGAACAGTGCTGAGAGCACAGCTGCAGTATTCTGTGAGAAACCTTTAACTTGCCAAGTGCTGAGCCTCTCTTTTGAAAAGGTCACGGTGTAAGGGACTGCCTACCAGTGCTTACCCTCACACTATTCATGTCCGTTTTCTTATTCATATGTCCAGAGTGCGAGCCTCTACTCAAAGCCGTCAGTTTCTTTCCCCCTAAGAGACACAGTATAATTTGACTTCCTGTCAGAACATTCTCCACAATTGAGTGGAGAGTGGGATATGACTTTCTCACATACTCTGGTGCCTTACATTTGACCATGTCCCCTGGAGGGGGAGACCTGGTGGCACTCAGAGGAAGGACAGCAGGTTGCCGAGAAGAGACATGATACCCTATGAGCATATACAGGGGGAGGAAATCCCCCTCAGGGACAGTCATAGGGGAGGGGAATAATGGGAAAATGGGAGGGAGGGAAGAATGGGAGGATACAAGGGATGCGATAACCATTGAGATGTAACAAGAATAAATTAATAAAAAAAGGAAAAAAAATTTGTAATTAAATTTAAGTAAAATTTAAAACTAAAAAAAAAAAAAAAAAAAAAAAAAAAAAAAAAAAAGAGACACAGTATAAGTGAGCCAGGCTTTACCTTGCCTTATGTGATGCCTGCAAGTCCACAACTTCTGTTCTTGCTCGGACATTCTAAAGAAGGTTTTAGGCTGCATTCTCTCTGAGATGTCTCCCCGTAGCCTAAGGTTCCATAGCTCAGCCTCCCATCCTGCATCCTACAACTGAGCTACTGAAGGTGTTCTGGAGACACACTGTAGTTTTCAGCCTTCATCCTCCCATATAATTGCTTTTATAACTACTTTTATTCTTTGGTTATGCAATGTAATGTAATCTAAGGGCCATGGACACTCCCTGTATCTTGTCCACACCACTTATGCTGTCTCCACACCTTGGATTTGAGTGTGTTCAACTTCTTGTTCAGCCTTTTCATTTGAACATCTGAAAGATCTCTCTCATCTAAATCTAATTCTAATCTCTCTAATGTCATCCAAAAATTGAACTCCAATATGTTCTTACCTTAATTCATGTACTCCGAGTGTATACATAAAATTTTAGTTCACCCTTGTCTTAGTAACTTTTTGCACCGGTGGGACAAGACGTTTGACAAAAGAACTTATGGAAGGCGGGCTTTCTTTTTGCTCATGTGTGAGACTACAGTCCATCATAGTGGGGAACGCATGGCGGCAGAAGCAGAGAGACAGGTGATGATGTGGAGCTACCTTTTCACTTTTATTCAGTCCAGGACCCCAGGCCATGAGTAGGTGGCACTGTCCACATTTTGGGTCTGTCATTCCACATCATTAATTTAACATGAACACCTCCCCTTGATGGGGAGGCCTGGTGGCACTCAAAGAAAGAATAAATAGGCTACCAAGATGAGACTTGATAGCCTACGACCATATAGTGGGGGAGGAGGTTCCCCTTGGTCATAGACCTAGGGGAGGGGAGTAGGGTGAAAGTGGGAGGGAGGGAGGAATGGGAGGATACGAGTGATGGGATAACAATTGAGTTGTAATCTGAATAAATGAATAAAATTAATTTAAAAAAACAACAAAATGTATCAAGAATCAAAATGTAAGAGTCAAAGCAATAAAATTACTAGAAAAAAAAAAAAAAAAAAGAAAAGAAAAGAAACTCTCAGAGTACGTGAGAAAGTCATATCCCACTCTCCACTCAACTGTGGAGAATGTTCGGACCATTGGCTAGATCTGGTATGAGCATATACAGGGGGAGGTAATCCCCCTCAGGAACAGTCATAGGGGAGGGGAATAAGGGGAAAATGGGAGGGAGGGAAGAATGGGAGGATACAAGGGATGGGATAAACATTGAGATATAGCAAGAATAAATTAAAAAAGAAAAGAAAAGTAAAGAAAAGAAAAGAAACTCTCTACTACCCATTACTGTGTCTCCAGGATCTAGTACACTATCTGGAATTGTGATTTAAGTCCCTCCTTGTAATTTTTCGCTTATTAGTGCTCAGTTAGTATTTACTGAACAAGTGTAAGCAAGGAACACAACTGAGAAGAAGGAAGGGAGGGATGCTTTCCAGAAGTCCTTACTGACAGGCCCAACCTCCAGGCAGCCTCAAACTTTGTTGTTTCTGGGCTTGTGAGGAGCTAAAGAATCACCTCAAATGTTTACACTGCAGAGGAAGTAGAAGTTTCTAATTTATTGCAACTAGATTTAGTTCAGAGTCTCTACTGCCAACTGCTCTGTTGACTCAGTAACTCAGGGGAGGTAGGTGCTTTTGTAGAAGGAAATTGCCTGGGAGATGGCTCAGAGGTTAAGAGCACTGTCTGTTCTTCCAAAGGTCCTGAGTTCAATTCCCAGCAACCACATCATGGCTCACAACCTTTTATAATGAGATCTGGTGCCCTCTTCTGGGGTACAGATATACATGCAGGCAGAGGACTGTATACATAATAAATAAATAAATAAATCTAAAAACAAAACAAAACAAAACCAAATAAACAGAAATGTCATTTGATAAAAGAGAAAGTTTGTAAGAAAGATGGAGAGGAAGAGGATGAAATAATGGAAAGGACAAAGAAACTCCAGATGACTGACGGACTCTTCGAAAAACTGTTGTGTTTCCTTGATTCTTCACCAAGGGGCAGGGAGGAGGGGGGAACCCAAGTTCTGGGTCCACATGCTTAGATCCATTTTTGGGGATCCTGAAACTACTTAGTCTAAATAAAAAATGCGATGAATCCCAACAGGCTGCTGCTTCCTGTTAGTGGCTCAAGTAAGGGCAAAGTTTATAGAAAAAGATACTTTAAGATCCTTTTGGGGGAAATAAATGAATTGATTAAGTTTTTAAAATTTACTCTACTGTGTGAGACCCTGGCCCCATGTCAGGAAACCTGTTCCCAGTGGGAGTGGCCTTCCTGTGTGTCCTGAAGTCAGCTTGTGGAATGTGTGCAAAGGAGAGTCCCTGGGTGGTTAGACATTGCCAGTCACCTCCACCCAGGAGCTGCCTCGGCACTGGGAACATCCAGAAGAGGCCATGGTGCTTTGTTCACATTGCTGGAATTTCAAGAGATAATGCAACGTTTTTTTAGGATAATGTATTTTCTGTGCTTTACATGTTTAGTTTAAGCAAGAGGGTTTAAGAATTAAAGTGAAAGGATTTGTTTCCTTTGAAGAAAATACAAGGGAAAGGTATGTGCCCACATGCCCCCCCCCTCTCTCTCTCTGTGTGTGTGTACCAGATGCTAGGATTTGAATGTTCCTTCCACAACTGCCTTTGAAATTTAATTGATGTCTTAACAGTGTTGAGAGGTGGCACCTTTAAGTTGTGGTTGGGTTGTAACGATTCTACTGTCACAAATGGATTAACGCACCCGTATTGGAAGTGGATTGGATAGCAATGGCCTTCAAGCCTTTCTTGTCTCTCTCATGACCCCTTCTCATGGTGTGTTGTGATGGTGCAAGAAAGCTCTTGCCAGATTTGGTCCCATCAGTCCTGGACTTTCTAGCGTTTCAATCTGAGTCAGATAATCGTTTGTTTATCTTACCAGGTCTGTGGTATTTTGTTATAGCAGCAGGAAGCTGACTAAGACATTGAGGTTCTGTGGTAGATTAGACGATCTTGGTGCCGGAGCTGCCAGAGATGAGAATGTGATAGACCCTGAAAACAGATGCCGCTCATCGCCTTTCTTCCTAGCTCATTGTTTTAATAATTGGGAGCATCAGAGAGTGAGTCTCCCAAAGCGTACCTGCTCCCAGGTGTTGAAACAGACTGCCTCTCAGCTTTTGTGGGCATCATTTTCCAGTCCCTGTTAACTCTGAAACATTTATGTTAGAAAAATCAGCTCCTGCTCTTGAATAGACTAAACTACATTGACTGTAGTGCTCTCATAACCGGTAACTACATCCACACTTTTAGTCTCTCTTTGTAATTCTTCATTTACATGATACATTCATGAAGAAGTATGTGCCTATTGAAAAAAACATTCATACATTGACTGAAACTTGAGCATCCTCTGCTCAGACTCAGGCAGTGTTTCATAGGTACTTAGGAGTTTTTGTAAGTCCTCAGCATGGCAGAGGACACTGGTCAACCACAAGGGACCTTCATCTTTCTAAATGTACACACTCATTCTTATGGATAACTCAGTATTTTAATGTATTCTTTTTATTAAGAGCTATATGAAAAAATGGAACCACATGGAAGGGAGCAACCTTCCAAAAAACAGGAAATTAAAAATTTTAGGGTTAAATTATGGTGAATTTTAAAGAAGTAAGTTGTGTTGCCATAGTAACAGTATAACATAAGCATTGTTATTTTCAGAGAAGCCATCTTTATTTCCTAGGGGGAATTGAATGAATAGAGGAGCAAAGACTTAAAAGATGTATATGAGTTTGTAGAGATTTTCCATGTAGAGGTATGCTGAATCATGTAACTAAATTTTTCAATGCTAGAGATCCCTTGAGCATAGCAACAGGTCATCAAGGGATGTGAGTGCTGTGCGGACCTGTATCGGCTGAGCTTGAGTTTTGGACTATGTGTTATTGCATTTTGCCTCGATAGTGTTGTGTCCAGAGGACATAGGATAACTTTTTTTGTAGGATTCAAGTTCATGCTTTTTTTTTTTTTAAATAAAAAAACAAGTGCAAGTGTGTTGATTATGTCTTTGTTTGGTCAATGCTGGAAAGAGGAAGGGCCTTGGTTTCAAGCCTGGCTTGGTTCTGCGGCTGACTTACATAGCAGAGCTCTCACTCTGAGATGGTCCCTCCTACAAAGTGCTTTCACTTGGTCATTTGAGTCTCACAGGAATAATCCTCAAACTCTAGTCCCCAAATAAAGTGCAATTTTCTGCACTACCAAATATACTTGAAGGATTTGATCAAGTCCGAATTAAGTCCAATATTGAGTTTATTTTCTTAGCCCAAAACTTGTACTGATCCTACTTAATTATATTCTTCCACTATCTTTTGTGAACTGCTGTGAAACCTAAACATTCTCAAAGTTATGATGCTGTAACAAAACTAGGCTGTCAATATAGTCTCTGGAAGGAGGGGGCTTAGCCCAATGCCTTGCCTTCAGTCCTGAACTGAGCCGGCTCACAGCAGTAAAATCCTCCAGTGCCCACATGCATCACCACAGTTTCCCTACTTATTTTTGCTCACAGTGCCTTCCTTTTTTTTTTCAATCCACCTTGCTCCTAACATAGAAACATTGTCCTGATAGAAAGTAAAATAAGTAAAATGACCCATCAGTTTACATTTATTTTCTCCTTCATTATTTCTTGTGCTCTTGCATTTGTAGTCGCATGAGCAAATGTTCCTCAAGTCTGTTGATCATCAGAGGAAATCTGGGTTTTGTGTGAGTTCAGAGTTTGCCTCAACTTTTCCATTGCCTAAAAAAAAACCCTTAGCACTTGAAGCAGGAAATGCTCAAGACAGAACTGTACAGAGCACCTGGATCTCGTGAGGAAACATGAGATATATGTGCTGTGTCCTACACAACTGCTCTATTACAGATAGTGACTCTTAGAGTCTACTAGATTTAAAAATTATCATATTTTATTGTACACTTGTATGAAATGCTCAAGAATATTGTGTGTGTCTGCATTACGTACACACACACACACACACACACACACACACACACACACACACACACACAAACCTGTCCCCAATTTTCTAATAAAAGAAGAGTAAAAACAAAACAAAACTCCCAAAACAAAACACTCAGTTTCTTTGCCTCCATAGCAGGGTGATTTTCAATTTTAGTCTTGATTTTCTATTTACAATGTTTTGCTTTCGAGTCAGAACCACTTCCTTTGCCCATTAAAATGATGCAGTTTAGATCTGGACTGTCTCTTACAGACTCATGGTTTGAATTTGGTCCCCTCCTAGTGGCACTGTATTGGAGATGGTAGGCCAAGCTCAGCTTTTAAGGCTGACAGTTTTAAAGCTCCCACTTGCTCCTAGTTCAAGGCTTTTGAATCCATGAGCTGATATAAACATTCTCTTTCTTCTGCTGCATGTCAGGCATTTCATCACACTAGCAACAAAGGTCGTGAGTTACAGACATCAGTCTCTCCAACATCAAGCCAGCCTTCTAGTTGCAACCGTCCCATGGTGCTGAAGATTGAACCCGGGCTTTGAAGCTGTTAGAAACTCCCTCTGCCACAGGGCTACATCCTCATCCCAAGGCAGTCATCATGACTCCGACACAGCAACTATATATGAAACAGTTGCCATGAAGTAATGAGGACCAGTTGTGTTCAGGGTACTCTCAGTGGATGTGTGTTTACATGTGTTTGAGGCAGAGCAATTCCCAGTGCTTACTCTCACATACCTGATGGAGGAGCTTTTTGGCATATATGCCTTTGCCATTCATTAGCAGTCCTCAAATTCCAAGTGAGGTACTCAGGGGACGATTGATCCTTTTGCCCAGCATAAATTTGAAACTTATATACATGTACAAATCAAATTTCAGCATTGTTCCAATCATTTTTTTGTGTTTCTGTTTTCAGAAAGTGTGTTCTATGCTATTTCAAAAATCACAGCACTATTGAAATTTTAGGTTAGTTATATCTAGTTTGTTTTTTGGGTGCTATTCTGTGTGCATCAGATGTCTCAAAATATCCTTATTTTCTTCCCACTAGATGTCAGGAACATAACTCTTCCTGGTAACAAATCAACATGTCTTTGGACATAATAAATATACCATGGGGGACAAAATCTCCCATGATTAGGAGACGTTTGGATGATGAGTGAAAGTTGAGCCATAATTCACACCTATATTGTTTTTTACAGATAATCTGTTATACTTTGTGATTTATTCCTAAGAACCCATTCCATTCACAGCATTATAAATTTGACTTAGACTATTTTTGTTTTTTAAAAGTATTTCTTGATATGGAAAATGAAGTAGATTAAAATCTCTATTGCTTTTAAGGAAAGAAATCTGATAGCTATGGCCCTTGCTATCTCTCCTATGATCTTTGATCTGAATACTATCAGCTTTTTCTGTCGAATATCAGTGCACTTGCTTGATACAAGTGTTCTTCTTCATTTACAGAAATTACTCAGCATTTGCATGTGTGATAAAATGGTGAATGGGAGCAGTTATCTTTTAGAAACCTGGGCAGAAGACTGTTGCGATTAACCTGTTTGTAATATAGGAGGAAAGATACATTTTAAAGAAGTCATAGAAAAAAGTCATTGAGTTCCAGAAAAATGTCACATTCCACCCAGTGCATTACAACTGTCCGCTGCCACAGTGGGGACCCAGTGTGGACTGGATCTTCAGAGTTGAAGCCTCTAGGGGCTCAACCTGGGCAATTCTTGCAATCATCAGCCCTCACGCCTGCCTTGCAACGCTTATAACCATAGCTATTGTCTATTGTTTCAGACCATGTAACGGTGTTTTTTTAAAAAAGTTCTGTCTCACATTTTTGTACTTGACTACTTTCATGAATTCTAAGTCTTCAGTTCTCCTAGTTCTTTCTCTATGCATCGTGATTGGCACCATCCAAGCTTGTGTTTTTGAATGCTAACCCACCAAGGTAGTATTCAGAAGAGAAATTGCATCTAAGGGAAGCACTGGCATTTGTCAGCCTGGAGACTCTCCACATGACTGGATCAGAGTCTATACCCAAACACCCAAGAGATGACCAAGAGCAGAGCGGGTCCAACTTCAGAACACGGCTTCTCTCGCTGTCCTTCTGGTCCTTTGTATTCCATTTACTACCTGCACTGTGGATTCTTCAGAACTGGCAGTGTTTCCTCTGGGGCCTCTAGTCTGATGACGCAGAAGCAAGGGGCCTTGTTTGTTCAGCTGGATAGTTTTTGCATGCTTGTTGGGTATAATTTTAAGGCAAATTGTAATTATTTGCCTACAAATAGCATAGGCTTTTCTTCAAGTGGAGGTGAGAAATGGTAGATTTTGTGTTTCTTATGCATTTTTACTCTAGGTTTACTCTAGGACTCTAAAGGAATAAAGCCAACAGAGTGAGTGTATATGATGTCCCAGTAGTCCCCAGTATGATGCTGGAATCCTGGAGGATTTCCAGGAAACTGTTGGTCTTTAGTTTGCACTGGAATCCTGAAGTTGTAGGTTCTAGTAGCAGTGAAGAAATGCCTCAGCAGCAGAGTAGATGAACTTGCCACTAAGAGTGAGAACAGGCAGGCAAAACCCAAAAGATTCCTTTTCTTTTCACACATATCTTTTCATGTGTACTGCCACCAGAAGGGGTGACCCAAATTTAGAGTAGTTTTTTTTTCAGTTCAAATAATCCAGTCAAGAAAACCCTTTTAAAATATGCCCAGCTTCTTGGGTTTTAGTTGCGTCCTGATGTGGTCAAGATAGCAACCAAGCTGAGTCACCAGAAATGATTGACATTGAGTCACTTCAAAATAATCCAGTATTTGATGTTATAAATATCTTATTTAATCTTACTGTTCTATTAGTAGTTAAGAAAGTAATGCCTCAAAAGACAGGTGACTTTTGTAGAACTTATTTTTTTATAGTATTTTCCAATCCAAATATAGTTAAATATATACATATGGAATTATATATACTTAAAATCTAGCAAAAGTAGTGTTATAACAGTAAAATAATAGGAATACAAATGCCATTGTGATAGAGTTACTATGGCAACAGAATGGTGGCTATGGTTTTCCAGCAATTGCACCACCTGGCGTTGTGGAGGAGAGGCAGTGCCTCTGTCACTTCAGAGTATGGACTTAGTGGTTTTATTCAGTGAGGGTGAGCTATAGTTGCCAAATCTCAAATCATTACATAATTCTTGGATCATCTGCTTCAGTAATTTTCAAACATAGGAACCACAAGCCAAGAGCGTATGTCTTTATTTTTTCAAGCTAACAATGCTTATTTTATTCGTCTAAACATTTTCATTTTGCTATAGATCCTGCATGGAAACATTTTCCCTTTCCCCCCCCCCCAGTGGTAAAAAAAGTCAAATTTTCTGGTGACCACTTAAAAATAAATGTATGTTCTCCTGAAGCAGCTATATTAAGTAACATGGAATATGATGAGAACAGTGGCACAACTTAGCTGCAATGGCGAGAACACAGGGAGGCAGAGAGGATACTGTTATATATTGGTGCACCCTGGAGGTCATCTCAGTCCCTTGGAGGAAAGAAACAAGAATATAAAGGGTAGAGGACCGCTGGGAAAATCTGTCCTTCAATTGACCAGAAACTGTGGGTACTGTAGCTCTCTACCTTAAGGGAACAGTAGTTGGGCTATAACATGTTTAGATGTTTTCAGAGAAAGAAAAGAAGCTCATTAGATGTTATTGAACAACTGTATGAGCTGTGGAGAATATGCTTGGTATTTTAGCGGTTTAATGTCAAATTTGTGTGAAATCAATTTGGGTGAGGATTTTTTATTTTATTTTATTAATTTATTCTTGTTACATCTCAATGGTTATCCCATCCCTTGTATCCTCCCATTCTATCCCTCCCTCCCATTTTCCCCTTATTCCCCTCCCCTATGACTGTTCCTGAGGGGGATTACCTCCCCCTGTATATGCTCATAGGATATCAAGTCTCTTCTTGGTAACCTGCTGTCCTTCCTCTGAGTGCCTCCAGGTCTCCCCCTCCAGGGGACATGGTCAAATGTGAGGCACCAGAGTACGTGAGAAAGTCATATCCCACTCTCCACTCAACTGTGGAGAATGTTCTGACCATTGGCTAGATCTGGGTAGGGGTTTAAAGTTTACTGCCTGTGTTGTCCTTGGCTGGTGCCTTAGTTTGAGCAGGACCCCTGGGCCCGAATCTGCCTATCGTAATGTTCTACTTGTAGGTTTCTAGGACCCTCTGGATCCTTCTACTTTGTTATTCTCCCATGCTTCTCTCATTTAGAGTCCCAATAGGATGTCCTCCCCTCTGTTCCAGTTTCCTGGTAAGTGACGGCTTTTGTGGGACATGCCCCTTGGGCTAATATGCAGATATAAGTGAGTATATACCATTTGATTCTTTCTGCTTCTGGGTTAACTCACTCATTATGATCATTTCTAGCTCAATCTATTTATCCACAAATTTTGGGAATTCCTTGTTTTTAATAGCTGAGTAGTATTCCATAGTGTATATGTACCACAGTTTCTTTATCCACTCTTCTACTGAGGGACACTTAGGCTGTTTCCATGTTCTGGCTATTATGAATAAGGCTGCTATGAACATGGTTGAGCAAATTTTCTTGTTGTGTGCTGGAGCATCTTCTGGGTATATTCCAAGGAGTGGAATAGCTGAGTCTTGAGGAAGCCCTATTCCCAGTTTTCTGAGATAGCACCAGATAGATTTCCAAAGTGGCTGTACTAGTTTGCATTCCCACCAGCAAAGAAGGAGTGTTCCTCTCTCCCCACATCCTTGCCAGCATGTGGTGTCGCTTGAATTTTTGATCTTAGCCATTGTGACGGGTGTAAGATGGAATCTCTGAGTTGTTTTGATTTGCATTTCCCTGATGACTAAGGAGGTTGAACATTTCTTTAAGTGTTTCTCAGCCATTTGATACTCCTCTGTTGAGAATTCTCTGTTTAGTTCCAAGCCCCATTTCTCAATTGGGTTATTTGGTTTGGTGGTGTTTAATTTCTTGAGTTCTTTATATATTTTGGATATTAGGCCTTTGTCAGATGTAGGGTTGGTGAAGATCTTTTTCCCAGTCTGTAGGCTGTCGCTTTGTTCTCTTGACAGTGTCTCCTGCCTTACAGAAGCTTCTCAGCCTCATGAGGTCCCATTTATTAATGGTTGACATTAAGGCCTGGGCCGTTGGTGTTCTTTTCAGGAAGTTGTCTCCTGTGCCAATATGTTCCAGGCTCTTCCCCACTTTTTCTTCTAAGTAACTTAGTGTCTCTGGTTTTATGTTGAGGTCTTTAATCCACTTGGATTTGAGTTTTGTGGAAGGTGACAAATATGGGTCCAGTTGCATTTTTTTACACATAGACCTCCAGTTAGACCAGCACCATTTGTTGAAGATGACCATCAAGTGACCATATGTGTGTGGATTCATATCTGGGTCTTCGATTCGATTCCACTGATCAACCAGCCTGTTGCTGTGCCAGTACCATGCTGTTTTAATTACTATTGCTTTATAGTACAGTTTGAGATCAGGTATGGAGATTCCTCCAGAGCACCATTCGTTGTACAAGATTTTTTTTAGCTATTCTGGGTTTTTTATTTTTCCGTATGAAGTTCAGAATTGAACTTTCAATGTATTTAAAAAATTGTGTAGGTATTTTGATAGGGATTGCATTGAATCTGTAGATTGCTTTTGGTAGGATGGCCATTTTTACTATGTTAATTCTCCCGATCCATGAGCAAGGAAGATCATTCCATTTTCTCATGTCATCTTCAATCTCTTTCTTCAGAGTTTTAAAATTTTTTTTCAAACAAGTCCTTCACTTGCTTAGTTAGAGTAAGTCCTAGATATTTTATAGTGCTTGTGGCTAATGTGAAGGGTGTGGTTTTCCTAATTTCTTCCTCTGCAAGCTTGTCATTTGTTTATAGGAACTACAGACTTTTTTGAGTTAATTTTGTATCCAGCCAATTTGCTGAAGGTATTTATCAGCTGTAGGAGTTCTCTGGTGGAATTTTGAGGGTCACTTATGTACACTATCATATCATCTGCAAATAGGGATAATTTGACTTCCTCCTTTCCCATTTGGATACCCTTGGTCTCCTTTTGTTGTCTTATTGCTCTGGCTAGAACTTCGAGTACTATATTGAAGAGATATGGAGAGAGCGGGCAGCCTTGCCTTATTCCCGATTTTAGAAGAATTTCCTTGAATATCTCACCATTTATTTTTATTTGGGCTATTGGCTTGCTGTATATAGCTTTTATTATGTTGAGGAAAATGCCTTGTATCCCTGATCTCTCTAAAACTTTAAACATGAATGGGTGTTGGATTTTATCAAATGCTTTCTCTGCATCTAAGGAGATGATCGTGTGGGTTTTTTATTTTCAGTTTGTTTATATGGTGGATTACACTGATGGATTTCCGCATATTAAACCATCTCTGCATGCCTGGAATGAAGCCTACTTGGTCATGATGAATGATATCTTTGATGTGTTCTTGTATTCGTTTTGCAAGTATTTTATTTAGAATTTTTCATCTATGTTCATAAGAGAAATTGGTCTGAAATTCTCTTTCTTTGTTGAGTCTTTGTGAGGTTTAGGTATCAATGAGACTATTGCCTCATAGAATGAATTTGGTAATGTTCCATCTATTTCTATCTTTTGGAGTAGCTTGAAGAGTTTCGGTATTAGCTCGCCCTTGAAGGTCTGGTAGAATTCTGTACTGAAACCATCTGGCCCTGGGCTTTTTTTGGTTGGGAGACTATCAATGATTGCTTCTATTTCTTTAGGGGAAATGGGACTATTTAGCTTGTTTATCTGTTCTTCACTCAACTTTGGCAAATGAACTTGATTAAGAAAATTGTCCATTTCCCTTAAATTTTCAAATTTTGTGCCGTATATGCCTTCGAAGTAGGATCTTATGATTCTTTGAATTTCTTCAGTGTCTGTTGTTATGTCTCCCTTTTCATTTCTGATTTTGTTGATTTCGATACTGTCTCTCTGCCCTTTAGTTAATTTGGCTAACGGTTTGTCTATCTTGTTGATTTTCTCAAAGAACCAGCTCTTGGTTTTGTTGATTCTTTGGACTGTTTTCTTAGTTTCTAATTTGTTAATTTCAGCCCTGAGTTTGATTATTTCCAGGCGTCTACTCCTCTTGGGTGTTTCTACTTCTTTTTTTCCTAGGGCTTCCAGTTGTGTCGTTAGGATGCTTATGTGCGATGTTTCCAATTTCTTTTTAAAGGCACTTAGTGCTATGAATTTTCCTCTTAGCACTGCTTTCAATGTATCCCACAAATTTGGGTATGTTGTTCCTCCATATTCACTGAATTTCAGAAACTCCTTAATTTCTTTCTTTATTTCTTCTCTGACCCAGGTGTCATTTAGCAGAGAGTTGTTTAGTTTTCACGTACGTGTAGGCTTTTTGTTATTTCTGTTGTTGAATTGCAGCCTAAGAGCATGGTGATCTGATAGGATACAAGGTATTGTTTCAATCCTCTTGTATCTATTGATGCTTGCTTTGTGACCTACATTGTGATCAATTTTGGAGAAGGTTCCATGGGGTGCAGAGAAGAAGGTATATTCTTTCTTGTTTGGGTGAAAGGTTCTATAGATATCTGTTAGATCCATTTGACCCATGGCATTGGTTAATGATGTTATTTCTCGGCTTAGTTTCTGTTTCAATGACTTATCCTTCAGTGAGAGTGGGGTGTTGAAGTCTCCCACTATTATTGGGTGGGGATCGATGTGTGGTTTAAGCTTTTTTAGCAGATCTTTTAGAAATGTGGGTGCCCTTGTATTGGGAGCATAGATGTTCAGAATTGTGATGTCATCTTGGTTGACTTTACCTTTGATGAGTATGAAGTGTCTGTCCTCATCCCTTTTGATTAATTTTGGTTGAAAGTCTATTTTGTTCGATATTAAAATGGCTACACCTGCTTGCTTCTTGTAACCATTTGCTTGGAATATTTTTTTCCACCCTTTTACCCTGAGGTAATGCCTTTCATTATGGGTGAGATGTGTTTCTTGAATGAAGAAGAATGTTGGATCTTGTTTATGTACCCATTCAGTTAGTCTGTGTCTTTTTATTGGAGAATTGAGACCATTGATGTTGAGAGATATTAATGACCCAGTGACTGTTAAGAGTCTTAATTTTGATGTTGTTTCAGTCGAGCGTTTGTGTAGTTGTGTTTTTGCCATGGTATAGTTATCTATTTCCTGAGTAGTTTTGGTTGCAGCTTGACCCCTTAGGATGGAGTTTTCCTTCTAGTACCTTCTGTAAAGCTGGATTTGTGGATAGGTACTGTTTGAATTTGTTTTTGTCATGGAATATTTTGTTTTCTCCATCAATGGTTATTGATAGTTTTGCTGGGTAAAGTAGTCTGGCCTGGCATCTGTGGTCTCTTAGGGTTTGCAGGATCTCTGTCCAGGCCCTTCTGGCTTTTCTGGTCTCTGCTGAGAAATCAGGTGTAATTCTAATAGGTTTGCCATTAAATGTTATTTGGCCCTTTTCCCTTGCAGCTTTTAATATTTTTTCTTTGTTCTGTATGTTTTGTGTTTTGATTATTATGTGACGGGCAGTTTTTCTTTTCTGGTCAATTCTATTTGTTGTTCTGTAGGCCTCTTGTATATTTATAGGCATCTTTTTCTTTAGATTGGGGAACTTTTTTTCTATGATTTTGTTGAGAATATTTTCTGGGTCTTGGAGTCTGATATCTTCTCTTTCTTCAATGCCTATAATCATCACATTTCTTCTTTTCATCATGTCCTTAATTTCTTGGATGTTTTGTGTCAGGAGTTTTACAGATTTTACATTTTCCTTAATGGTTGCTTCAAGATCTGTGATTATATTTTCCAGACCTGAGATTCGTTCTTCCATCTCTTGGATTCTGTTAGAAAAGCTCACCACTGTGTTGCTTGCCTTCTTCTCTGAGGTCTCACGCTCTCGTTTTTCTTCTGTCTGTGTGTTTATCATTGAATCAATTTTCATCTTCAGATCTTGAACTGATTTATTGATTTCTTTCATCTGATTTTTTGTATATTCCTGAGTTTCTTCCATTGCCACTTTATAGGTCTTCAGAACTTGAACCGTTTTATTTATTTCTTTCATCTGGTTGTTTGCATTTTCCTGAAAATTTTCCATTTCCACTCTATGTGCTTCTTTTATGTCTCTCACCTGTTTGTCTGCATTTTCCTGCATTTGATTACGAATTTTATTTGTTTCCTCCATTATCATCCTTATTACCAAAGATTTGAGGTCATTTTCTTGTGTTTCTGTTGTATTTGAGTTCTCTGGGTGGTTTTCTTTGGAATAGCTGGAAACTGGACACGCCATGGTTTTTTTTTTTTTTTTTTTTTTTTTTTTTTTTTTTGGTATGCTTTTACACTGTCCTTTAGACATCTTGCCATCTCAGTTTTTGTCGGGTAGCTTCCAGAGTTGGATGGAGGGAGTCTGATGAGAGATTCACTTGTTTTCTCACGACTTCCGTAGACTGGAAGCTCTGATGCTTCACTGGTGTAGATGGTAGGAGATTAGCCCTATCGTTTTGGGCTCTCACAGCCAGTGATCTTCAGCTCCCCTGTGCTGTGGGTCCTGCAATTGTTGGTTCTCTGAATGAGTGTTGGGTCAGGCCAAGGTATCAACAGCCTCCTGGGTTGCCTGCCAAGTCCAGCCAGGGATACTGGGCCTGAACCACAACGTCGAGCTCAGCTAGATTCTCAGGGCCTGAATCGTCTGCCGAGCTCAGCTAGGGATTCTGGGCCCAAAATGCACACAGGGTCCAGCCAGAATTTTTGGGCTGGGACTGTGCACCAAGCTCAGCTAGGGGCTTTTGGCCCAAAGTGCGTGCTGTGGTCAGTTATTGACTCAGGGCCAGAACCGTTCACCAAGCTCAGCCAGGAATTTTGGATTCAAACTGCACACTGTGTCCAACCAGAGTCTTAGAGCCGGGACTGTGCCAAAAGCTCAGCTAGAGTGTCTGTGCCCAATATGTCTGCCAAGCACCGTTAGGGACTCTGGCCCCAAACTGCACGCCGAGCTCCACTGGAGTCTCTGGGGTGGATTTGTGCACCGAGCTCAGCCAGGGACTCTGGACTCACACTGCACGCTAGGATCAGTCCTGGACTCCGGGCCTAAACTGCGTGGATAGTCCAGCCAGAATCTTAGGGATGCTGAGCCTGTGCGCAAAGCTCAGCTAGAGTCTCTGGGCCCAACTGCCTGGCAAGTCCAGCTAGGGCCTCTGGGCTGAATCTGCGTGCTGACCTCAGCCTGCGTCAGCACCCCAGAACTGCCCGCCGAGCTGAGCTAATGTCTAGGGCAGAACTGTTCACTGAGCTGAACTAGTGCCTCTGGTGGAACTGAGTGCTGTGCTCCGCCTGTGTCACAGCAGGAGAACTGCAGCTGCACTGAGCTAGCGCCTCTGGTGGATCTGAGTGCTCCGCCCCGCTTGCGTCACAGCAGGGGAGCTGTGGCTGCACTGAGCTAGAGCCTTGGGCAGAATTGCTTGCTCAGCTGAGCCAGTGTCTCCACGGCACTGCGCAATGAGCTGAACCCGGGACTGTGGGGCTGAACTGTCTGCCGAGTCCAGTTTGGGTCTCAAGGCACCACGTGACCCAAATCCTGTCCAGAGTCCCCTCTCCTGCAGCAACTCCCACTGGCTACCACACCAATTGCCTCCACCAGAAGGCTCTGAGCTGCAAACCTCAGCCACCGCCGCTGCTGACACTGGTGCCGCTGGTGCCACTGGTGCCGCTGCTGCTGCTGCCTCTGCTACTGCTGCTGCTGGCTCTGCAGCTGCTGTTTCAATCCGAGAAAATTTGTGCTCCTCCCATGTGCAGGGCCACAGAGGTCCTCCACACCCTGGTCCCTCCCAACTGTGGAGCACTCCTGCTGACGTGGTGTGGGGACCTTGGTGTTCCTGGCTCAGAAATCTGTGCAATTCCCTGAATTGTTCACTGGAGCCTCCAAACACAGTCCACACTGCTCGCTACCATCTTGGATCTCCCCAAGAGTGTATGTCTTAATAAAACACCATGATAGCTTCCAAATTATAACTTATTCAAATGTTTTTTACTGAATTTGGTTCTATTCTATTTTCTAGCTAAAAATTTAAAATGTGGGCAGGAATCGCCAAAAGGCCTAATTCCCAGCTAGAAAGTGCTCTCCTCGGCCAGCAGTTGCTTCCTAGATGGAGAACCTGTACCTGGCAATATGAAGTCACTTACGGAAGGTCAAATGGTTTATTAGTAGCTCAAGGCAGTAGTTTTTTGTGAAAACAGTTGTAGAATTTCAAATTTAAGTCATTCAGCATTTGGTGATTTGATGATGGCTTCCAGCAAGTCCAGTGACCCTGGAGGCAGTGAGGATGTGAGCATGCCATATGATGGCTGTGCTTGCTCAGTGACACATGTGTTTGCTCTGTTGCTGGCCTTTGACCAGGCTTATGGTCTCATTGGAACACAGGCAAACCAGTTTATTAGGATGTTTTGTATGGCTGTATTATCCTTATAATAAGACAAGTCACTGTGATGGAGCTGATATGGTTCATAGAATGTTCACCATTTGTCCCTTCACAGCAACATTTGCCAATCCCTAAGAATCATTTAATGTGGTATCTATAAGTTCCAGCACATAGGAGCATAAAAAGAAAGGTGGTTACTATGCAGTGGAAACGGTGACTTAGATGACAAGATGATAACGGTGATGCTGGTCATGATTCAAATACATTATAATATTAATGATACTAATAGAGTATAATATTAGTGATAATGTGGACAGAAATAACAAAAATATAAATGAAAGTAATCTGTTTCTTGGGCTACATATTTTGGATTATTTTATCTTTTTAGAGAAGCAGCTTTTTATATTGCTCAGTTAATACACGCTTAATACGTTTCCGTTGGCTTGCTATCAAAATTTATACCGAGGTTCTGGAGCCTGCTGCGAGATAGACACATGAAGCTCTCAATGTTTTTGTCCAGTCCCTGAGTGCAGGGAACTACTTTGGATGACACTCTGGCCTACTTCTTGTGAACATCTGCATAATGAAGTCTCTAATCTTCTCATCTCTATATTTTTTTTTCTCATGTCGGACATCTTGTGGAGAATTTTCCCCTTTGAAGTTCTCTCAGGTCCCACTGGCAGTGTCCATTAGAACCTTTACCAATGTGAGTCTTGGAGGTGAATTTTGATCATTTTCTTCAGTCCTGATGGTCTTCCAGGAAATATGTTTGCCTTGTTTATGTAATTTTAAAGAAAACATTTCCAAAGACAAAACAATGAAAGAGTTTTTGGCCTATACCGATAAGAGTTCCTATTAAAAGGATAATTTTTGCTTTGTCTGTGGCCTAAAAATGTATCCCTTGTTTATGCTACCCATGGACATCAAATGTGTCTTAAAGAAAATAGTATTCACCCAGAGACTTATCCATTTCTTCTCTCAGTTATAAATTCACAAATAGATCCATCTCTCCTTTTAAAGTGGTTTCCCTGGCAACCAAACCACCCTGATGTGATCAGAGCAGTTTGTCATTTTTGAAGTTTGACTTTCTGACAAAG
Source organism: Acomys russatus (assembly GCF_903995435.1). Taxonomy (NCBI): domain Eukaryota; kingdom Metazoa; phylum Chordata; class Mammalia; order Rodentia; family Muridae; genus Acomys; species Acomys russatus. Next base: position 5,812,990 of record NC_067168.1, on the reverse strand, counting down.
GTGCCTGACTTGGGAGGATTAGGAAAACAACATCTTAACACAAACATCCCAAAAACTTGCCAGTGGTGGAGTAGAGATGGGGAGTATGCCGAGCTGACTCCTCTGTAGGTTACATGTCAGCCCCCATCAGCACCTCCCTCCCCCATCAACTGCAAACAGAAGCATGTCTTGAAGTAGCTATCTTTGTAGCAGGGAACAGATGGGAGTGATTCTTAAAGTGGATCAATTACCATAAAGATATATTCTGGGCAGCAGTGGGTAGACTGAGATAGGGAAGACGGCAGCAGGCACACAAAGTGAACTCACCTTGTGATTGCTCAACCATGCCTATCTTAAGGCTAAATAAACACATGGGTCACTGCTGACAAGTTGTGGGAATACAGACACATGTCTTGCTCACAGCCAGATAGGGCAAAATGAGAGCAGTGTGGGTCTTACTGAGTCCCCAGACTGCCTTTTCATTTGTTTTACTATCTTTACAATGACATGAATAAGAATATTTAGTGTCTATCCCTGGTGCTCCCCCAGCACCACAGGGATTGTGTTCATTTCTGGTGACCAGTCAGAGCCTCATTCACTTTGAATTTTCCTTCCTTTCTGCAATTCAACTCTAGCTCTTGTAACTAGAGAGAACGCATCCAGGGTGCCTCGTGTGGAAGGAAGAGTGTAAATCTGTTTGATTTTTAATATAGTTCTCTTCTAACCTGTAACAAAAGTGAGAAAGAAATTTACAAAGCTTGTAGAAAATGTTGAGATCTATAGTGACTGCCCCCCCCCCCACAACCCGGATGGGCAGAAAGTCAAAGAAGACAGAGGAGCAGAGAAGATGCCACAGTTGGGGACCTGGTCAAAGTTCTCTCCTGATGAGTTGGCAGTTACTGTTGCAAGCAGAATGACAGGCACATGCGCAGTATGGTCCAGCTTGCTGATGTTGGGATGGTGCATCATCGGAGGCCTTATCAACATCCAACAGGGGGCTCAGCGCTTATGCTCCCATTACAAGGAGCAGAAGAGAAATATTTGACAGTTTTTTTTCCTCATAAAGGAACTTTTGAATACCTTTGCTGAGGTACAAGGGGATTAATTTCCTGAACATGATATAGATCGTGTTTCTTAGCTTACTCAGAGAAGAAACTAAAATGAAGAGCTCCATAGATATTTAGCAAGAATAGATTATATGTATTCTTAATATTAAAGTTAGCATTTTGGAAAGTGAGTGTAGATACACACAGAGATAGGGAACATGCCGTAGTTGTCTTTTGAGAAAGATCCTGCTCTTGAGCCAATAGTTGGTAGTTTGTTTCTACCTGGTGCCTATTTGGGGGACACCTCAGCTAAAGAATGATACTTTGCTGAGTTCCCAGCATGCCTGTGCAGCCCATACCAGGTAAAGCTGCTTTGGATAGGTATGATATGCTTTTCTTTGACATTGCTTCAAACCAGCACATATTAGGAGATACAACCATTAGGGAAATCCCAGTTTCCTGCTCAATTAGTTTTGGTGGATCTGTACTCTGACTTAGTTTTTCATTTGTCCCACTCTGTTTCTGCCATAGTTAATCTTAACTGTCTACTTGATTAGATTAAGGGCCACTAGGGGCGTATTTTTGGGTCCTGGGAATATGTTTATGAAGGCACTGGAAGAGAGGATTAGATCATGAGAGCTCTTGCCTAATGCATAGATTTATCTATTGATAGACTCTTAATACAATGACATTACTGAAGATGGAGAAAAGTAAGGAGGCTTCAGAGACTAGGTCTTGCTCAGGTTACTTTTTGTGTGTTTCCAGTTTCCCATAAAGTGGACAACTCTGTGCCATAAGCTTCTCTCACCATGATGTTCTGCTCACATGTATGGGGCAAGGCCCAGAGGCTATGTTCTCTGAAATGTTGTGCTAAAGGAGGCCATCCTCCATTGAATCCTTTTGTTTAGGCCTTTGGGTTACAGTGATGCAAAAATAAGGGTTCTATCCCATCTTCTCACCTGTGTTTACTCTTCAAAAATGTGTGGCATCCTGAACACATCTTGGGGGGCTGTTTCTTGCACACCCTGTTAATGAAGTAACTCAAGACATGAGGTGATCCTCTGTGGATTACTGGTGAGACCAGCAGAATATATGTGCTATGGTGTATTCACATGAGAGAAAGATGTTTAATCAGTTAAAAAATATGAATGGTATGTATGTATGTATGTATGTATGTATGTATGTATGTATGTATGTATGTGAAAAATTGCAGAGGAAAAGCTGGAGCTGAGGTCAGGGCAAGTATGGAAGCCAGGGTGGACTGTGACTCTCACCCCACTCTGTTGACTGTTGGAACCATGATAAAAGACCATACAAAGTCAAGGAGGAAAAATCTCTGAAGATAGGCAGGCAGGTAGCATGCCCAACTTGTCTCTCGGAGGAAGGGACCCAGAGGAGTCACTGGAAGAAAACCAAGGAGGGAAATGTCACACAACTCCAGGAGAATGATTTCTGGAGAAGAACGGAATTAAAATATCAACAGCACAGAATTTTTCAAAGGGAGGAAAAGCCAATGGAGCTGCCCCAAGAGCTAGCATTGGGCCACAGCCCTGTGGCATCACTACTTTGACCACCTCTGTGTGACCTGTCCAAGGCCATACTGCTCTTCAGTGATAGAGCTGGCTGCTGACGTCTTGCTTATGATTCTAAGAAAATGAATGCATGTCTTGTTTCTCTTCTTCTCCCCCCTTTTTGTTGTAGCCTGTTGACCTCAGGGGCCAGTGCGGCATACAGACTATGACTGAGCTGTGCTCCAACCAAAGGCTTTTTTGTTTTAATGTTTTTTTGTTAGGCAATGGAAAAAGCCCATTGCTTCCCCCCTCACTGCACACAACATATAATAATATTGGATGAATTTTCAAAGAAAATACTAAATATATTTAATTATTATTTATTCTTTCCCCAAATAAAATGTTTTAAGGAGAAGTGAATTTTGGTCTATTTTTGCTGCATTATCTTTTAAGGCTATATATAACCATTATTTTAAAAATACTGTACGTGAACTTTGAAATTCTTTTGGAAAATAGTATAATTTTATGAGTAAGCATATTGAGACAATTCAAATGATACACTCTGGATCACAGTAAATGTCTCTGGAAATAAAGATGGCATTTTATCTTTAGGACAAAACCTTCTACCAATTCTGTACTACAATAGTACTCCTTTGTGGTTTGAATTCCTTTATGCCCACAGACTGCTGAGCTGAATGCCATAAGGACCTCTAGAAATTATTTTCACATATTTGAAAGCTCACCCCTCTCCTACACGGTCATCCTGATAGGAGAAAGCCACCATGTGTCACAGCTGGGCATGGCACAACAAGGGCAGCTATTGGAGCCTGAGGCTTAACAGACTGCTGCTCCATGTTCCAAGCCCTTCTCAGACAACCAGATTAACACCACCAAATACTTTCAAATTTCTGGTAAGAGACTTTTAAAATATTTCCAGAATGAACATGGCAGATATATCTTTAATAAAATAATACGATTGAATTAAAAAAGAGTTAGGGTCCCTTTAAAAAGTGTGTGTCTATAACTTGGTAGTAATTAAAAATCAGGTGATTTGAAGACAGTTGGTTTGCCATATGAATTAATGGAAACATAAGTGGGAATAAAGTCTGTTTATATACAGACCTATGAAGGCAAAGCTATCAAAGCAAGAAAGATAAATAGAGATGGATTGGGAAGGAAAGAGAAATCAAAATGGTGATTTCTCTACAAAGAAAAGTACTTTGGAATATACTTGGTGCCAGTGTTTCAGTTCCGTCACAGATATGTACTGGCTTTTATGGTGCTCTCAGTGTTACATGCTAGGTAATTGGGAAACTGTGTATTATACCATACAGCCACAGCAGCAAGTGGTATCCATAGCTGAGTGCTTACTGGAGGAGGCTCATGGTGGGAATGTTCTATACCTATTTTTATTTAATTCTTAGAGAAGTTATAAGAGTTAGATCACCTGGTGGTTTCTGGAAATGAAGGAGTCATTTCCATCGTTTTTTACTAATAACTTTGTTTTGACCTGTGGGTCAGTTTAATATGTAGAGGCCCTCTCCTTTTCCCCATCCCAGGTGGTTGCTCTTATAGTCTTTCTATGTTGTACAAAATACCTTTCAGCCATGTTATTCTGTTAGCTTGGAACGTTTTCTTTTTATATAGTACATTATTATTTCATTATATCCCTTGAAAAAATTAAGTAAACCATTTTCTCATGTCATCTTCTGTTTTCTGTCTTGCTATCTCACCTTTGAAATATCATCTGTTTCTGATTTAGGCAACTTTCTATCACCCAAGGTGGCTTGGTGAGAGACAAGAGAGTGGCAGAGGAGGGTTCAAATACATCTGCTGCTCCTGGTTTACACTAACTAGTAAGAGCTCTGGGGGAACAATTCTTTCCCCTTTGTCTTCCAGTCCTTAACTGCGGACACACAGTACCTGTGTCTCTTGCTTTCTTTGGGGTGAGTACACACTATAACCTTACCCAGGGGCACAGGGTACCCACTGAGCCCATGCAGCGGGGGCAGAACAACAACTCAAGGAGTCATTATCATTATTGCTGTCCGCATAGAAGACTGCTGTACTCTTCCCCAGGATGCTTCTCAGGCTGTGGGGACATGCTGGCTAACTATGGTTTCGAGATGCATAGAAACTGCTGTGTTGAAAGTAAAGCCAAAAGCAAAGACCATTCTAGTATAACCTGATTCACCTTCAAGGTCTCACGCATCCTGCTAATTGTTTACAAATGCACACATCTTCTTGCAAAACAAGACTTCAGCGTAAACGGAGTGAAAACATTATAGACAGAAAAAGGGAAATGCTATAAATAATAAACATACAAATGTGCTGTTTGCATTAAGTAGAGGTTTTTGCTAAACCTCATGTGTTTATTCTATTCTAAAAAGAAAGAGAAAATAGTATTGATTGGGCTTCTACTGTGTGTAAAATATCTACTAGGGGCTTAAATGTCATCTTAGTTTTCACATATTATGAGACTCTTTAATGATCATTTTATAAGGAAAGAAACTAAAGTTCATAGAGTTTAACTAAAGATCATTAATTAATAATAGATTGATTTAGAATTTGAATCTCATTCTGAACATCATTATTTCTATTAGCATAGATAATAAACCAATGAAATCACACAAGAGCATAGAGAACACATATTACCTCAGATATATTTTACACTTTTTATTTTATGCACATGGGTGCTTTTCTTATATATATGTTTGTGTATCATGTCCATGTCTGGTGCCTTGTGAAGCCAGAAAAGGGTGTCAGAGTCATTAAAACTCATGTTACAGGTAGTCATGAGCCACCATGTGGGTGCTGGGAATTGAACCTGGGTCCTCTGGAAGAGCTGCCACTGCTCTTAACCTCTGAGCCATCTCTCTAGCCCTACCTTACGTATTATTTAAGATAAATATTATTTGTTAAGAACTTTGGTAACTGTGTGCATTGCACTTCCAACATTGAAAGTTGTATATAATATCTTTGGAACTCTACCAAAGCTATTTATACTTGGGCAAGCTCTTTTCTACCTTAAAGCAACATGCATTGCTTTCACATCTCGGATTAAACATGTGGACACTAAGTGTAACATCCATGAATAGTTGTATAGTCATATGAACAGACAGCCTTTGACTAACAGGGGCTTAAGGGATATATTTTTCTGAGCTCAATTTTCCTGGATAGGAACCATGTTAAAAACAAATTCCTCTCTCACTATGGTGCTGTAATTTACCATGATCTCCCACCTTTCTTATCACTGTTCTATAGTTGAGCATGTCTAAGATAAGCTTCAGAAATGGGGACCAAAGAAAGGCAGCCTGACCCCACCTTCTGGCATGTGGGTGCCACACAAATCCTCACACTGTGTGCTGGTCAGTGAGGCCTTTAATATTCCTGAGGACTCATTTTTCTTTCTTGGCTCATGAGCATCATTCTCTTCATGCTTTTTAAGAATCACAACAGATGAAACATTGAATACCAAAAGCAACCTCATAAAGCTTGCTAAGTGGCATGTCTCTGCTGTATATGCAAAGAGAAGTCAAGTCTCTGGATGAATGTCTGAGTTGGCTGGCATGTCAGAGCATAGCTGGCTGCCAAGGAGGTCTGATTTTGAACCGGGATGCTTCCTTCATCTTTCTTCATGGCCTGTCCCTCTCAAACACATACCAGCTTCATGCTGATTCTTCTCCTGGGTTCTTCAAACATCCAACAATTTGGCACCTGGCATAGGCTATGTCTTATGTTGCATCTTCAAAGTAAAGAAACAAACAAACAAACAAACAAACCAACAAACGATGACTAACTCCTGTTCCTCTGTAGACATTGAGAATCTTGGAACAGAAACCTCTGGATCTACATGAACAATACACACTATCGCTTGTTTATTTAATAATAAACGTGTTGGCCTTTGGAGGTGATGCACAGTGCTTCATTTAATTTTATTTTTTAATTTTCTAAATTTTTATTTATTTATCTGTTTTGTTTTTTGGTTTTTTGTTTTGATGCACACTGTTTTAGGTGCTAGGGGTATACAGGGAACAAAATTGAAAGAATTTCCCGTTGTCTGTGTGGTGATACCCCAACTGGAGAGCTAGATGCTAAAGAATTTGCTGTCTACCATAGAGGTAGGACAACAAATAACGCCTATGTAGAAGTCCAAGGTGAGAAGGGAGAGTAGATCAGGAACCTCCCTGGGACCTGTGCTGTCAGGGAAGCCATTAGGCAGTGCATTTACAAAGAGTGACCTGTGTGAGAAATTGCTTTTTTTTTGGTGACATAACATAAAATATCTGCAACATACTCCATGTTTCTGAAAGATTAGCAGAGATGTATCTAGGGAGAAGGTTGTGGGAAGAATTTGAAGCAGACAGTGTAGCACCTTAGACATGTGTCCTACTCCATTAAAAAATATCTCCCTATTTCCCTCTCTCCTTCTCTCTCTCTCTCTCTCTCTCTCTCTCTCTCTCTCTCTCTCTCTCTCTCTGTGTGTGTGTGTGTGTAAAAGAGATGTGCCATGGTACGTCTGTGGATCTGTGGAGGTCAGAGGACAGTCTTGGCTGTCAGAAACCACACTGATTAAGATGATTTATCAGAGTGAGAGAGTGTGTCAGGAGGGAATGCACCCTATCTTCTGGATGGAGAAATGGTTTTTTACCATTGTTTGGACCCCTCTTTTAAGTTCTTCTGTGAATAGGTCATGTTTATTTCATCCGAATATATAATTACGTAAAAATTTTAGATGTTCGACTTCTGATAAGTTCCTAGAAATTTCTGGCACACTTTAGTTAAGGAAGGGCAGTGATACATTTTTAACCAGGGGGAAGACTCCACTACAAGGGGAAGAGAAGACACAGCATTAATGGCAAATGCAGATGCAACCTAATTGCTCAACCTGCACAAAGTTAGAGTTGTGTGTTAGTGGGCTCTCCCTGACTCTTGAGATGACATTGGCTTTGCTTGACATATATCATATACCTGTAGATTGGGATGATCCTGATTTGGATCATATAATCATTATAATCACCCCAGGAGAGAAGAATCCATACTCTTAGTATTTCTTATCAACAGGGGGACAAAAATCACAGGATGGAAACAGAATAATAGCTGTGTCCTAATGTTGGTCTCTAGAAACAGGACCAGAGAATGCAAAACCTAAGATGACTCTTCGCCAGGCACAATCCGAGGTCGATTTCCCATGCAGCCTCCATTCAGTGCCTCTCTCCTTTCCCTCCTTTCCTTCATTCACCTTGATGTCACTTGTGATGGTGTCTCCTTCCAGAGCCTACACGCCTTGCTTCGGATGTCGCTTATGAAGGCATCTCCTTCCTAAGACTATATGCCATGTTGATAGTAGGGTCTCAGAGTGTAGACGAGAGCATAGATGTTTTTGGAGGCCGGTGAATGGGAGTGCTGCTGTGTGCGTGTGATCAAGCACCGAGCCTAAGATCAGACAAATATATGTCAGAATGACCTTGGCAGGTGACTCTGTTCAGTCATAGGTGTCTTGGCAAACTTCGAGTGGGCTCATCTACTATTTGTCTCAGACTTGAATCTCGTATCAGGAAGAGAGATTGTTAACTCCATACTATCTATTTTAAAAGCAGCATCTCAGTCTTTCAGCTCAGAGGAACTCCAACAATATTTGTTTCGTAAGAAAGGAAAATGATGTCTGCTTTGGCCATCACCTGTGCTGGATGCCAAGGAGAGCTTTAGACTGAAGACGTCTGTTGTGAGCATTAATATTTCACACTTTCTTTTGGAGAAAGAATGTCCAGTAGAGTAGTTTCTGGTCCTTGGTGGAAGAGAGATCACTGGAAGAATGTGCTTATAAAAAGCTTAGGGTGCATGGGAAGATGGTTCTCCTTGACCAGAGGAAAAATTATTATACTTGTAGGTGACACTCTGCCACCTTGTTCAACCCAAGTAAAACACCACATTAGAGCCTAGAGGGGTTTTTGTTTGTTTGTTTGTGTTTTGTTTTAATCAGAGTCATCAGTTCCTGGCCAAGTGAGCATGGCTTCTATAGAAGTTATTCTAAGCTCACGGACTCTATAGAGCTATAAGTGTTACTAACCAGATGGCTGCCGTGTGTTGCTTTTAAGTTTTTTTTAATTTTAAGTAAAAATTATGACTTTGTCACTGAAATAGTTCTAATAGCAAATTATTTTTAATGAAACAAAAAAGAAAATTATTAGAAAAAAGTTGTTAAGACATAGGCAAAAACATCTATCTAGACCCCAAAACATCTTAACCCCTAAACAACTAATGACGAGATGTGCCAGATATTGATTTACATTGAGAATTTTAGATGCAGCAAGATGGGAAAGATATTTTCTTCAAGGCTGCCAAATACAAATAGCCAAAACCACTAAGAATGTAGTATTTATATAATTCCTGATTGTGTCATGGTTCTTCTTGCTGTAGGTAGTTTACTGTATATATGTGTAATAATATAAATGTATATGTAAAAAAAAATTATCAAAAAATAAAAAGTGAAGCATAACAAAAGATAGACAAAAATAGCAATTTCACAGGTTAACTGTTCTCATGTTACAAAGTGCTTCAAGGAAGGCCTTGACTATAGTAAAGACAGAGGCTAAAATATTTCCTTTTCCAAATTTGTATCTTATTGCCCACCTTGCTTTATGGTAGGGGAAGAGAACGGGTCAAAGAGGAGACTGTAGGGGCGAAGCAGAGTGACAGACAAGGCAAGAGCACCAGAGGGGCTGAATTCATTTAGAACACATGGAAGCACGTACAGAAAACTTGATTTCGCTGGGCCAGGATTCAGAGACAAGCTACAACTCAGAGGAGAGTATGACTAAGACACAATGGCAGCCACTCTGAGGTCTTGGTCCTTACATAAATGTGCACATGTGCATCTCTGCACCGTTACTCCATGCCGCATAAAGCTAAACTGTCTTGATTCAAAGTCTTTGATGATCATCTCGATTCAAAGTCTTTGATGATCTAGATTTGACCTTCTTTTCTGGTCGTGTGAGCCTTTATTCTCACTAATGTTATTTATAAGGTTAAAAAAAATCCTCAAACAAGCCACGGTGCCAAGAGAAGTACCATCCACGGGATATTGCCTGGCACATAACCACAGGCTTCCAAAGCTGACTCTAACTGTAATACTCTGAGGTCCCCCGACTTGTGTCCCATGCCATGTGACTACTCCTGCCACTCACTTCTCTCGATGCCCTAGCAAAGGCTTCCACAAATCTCCCTCACCTGCTAAATAAATTCTTCTAGATCTAATAGGGCACCATTTCCCCATTCCAAGTGTAGCCAGATGCTTGTCATGATTTCACTGCAAGTGTCCGTGATCCCTTGGCTTTGTGAACTGTTGGTAGAATGCCACTGTGCTGTTTAGGTTTTGAGAACTTGACACAAAGTTAGAATCACAGGGAAAAAACAAACTTCGATTGGGGAAATGTTTTCCTTATATTGTCCTGTAGGTACGTCCGCTCACTGAGAGCAGAGGGCCCAGGCCACTGTGAGCAGTGCCACTCCTGGGCACCTGGTACTGGGAGGTGTAAGAAAGTGAGTTGAATATGAGGCTGGATGCAAGCCAGGAAGCAGTGCTTCTGCATGGTGCCTGCCCTGAGTTCTTTCAGTGGTGGACTATGGTCAGGATGTATAAGTCAAGTTAACCTTTTCATCCCCAAGTTACTTCTGGCCATGGTGCTTATCAGAGTGACAGAGAAGCAAAGTGAGACAGCAACGCAACCGCAACAGGACGGAGCCAGGAAGTTTGCTGGAAATGCAGGTGTGGAGACTCCACTACAGAAGCTCTCAAGCAGAAACTGCTGTTCTAAAGATGCCCCAGATGGTGTAGTGTGCAGTGACATTCAAGAGCTATAGGGTGGGAGTTTCTTTTAGATTCTCTTTACTTCGTCTCTCTGTTACTTATATGCCAGGTTTATATTCTCAGCAAAAATGAAAAAATTATTTCTTGCCATCAGGTATACATTACCTCTTTGTATCTTTAAGTGTATATGTCAGATTATATATATTAGTGATGTAACAGCACATACATTCAGAAATTTAGCCCAATTCTAGGTCAAGATGTATTAATGTTATTTGCAATAGTTTTCCTGCTTCTTAACAGAATCACTTTGAGTTATTATTATACTCATGATTTTCACAAATTCAGGATTTTGACCATGTTGAAAATGTTAAATGCTATAATTGTACAAAAAATAAAGCCTTCATTCCTTTGCACAACGCGTAGTATATAACCAATTCCTTCTGCACTGCATCTTCCATTGCCTAGGCACAATTATAGATAGTACAGATTTGCAGGAAAAAAAATCAATGCTTAGAAAATAAAAATACTGTACGCTGATACCTTCAACCAGTCTCCCGAGAGACACTTTTGATTTGTTTAATATTAGTCAGGACAGTCACTGTCTTGCGGAGACAGTGGAAAGGAATTTTATTTTGACAACTATTTGGTGACAAGCTCTATTTCAGAGCTACTTTTGTTTAACAGCAAAACTTGAGTCACTCAGATGCTCCCGTATCATTGACTGCCATTCACCACCGAGGACTCATTGAAATGATTGGCTTTTCCAAAACGATCGCTGTGTTTTCCGGCTCTTTATTTAGACACTGTGTTTGCATGTGTTTGTACCTCTGAATGTTCTTTGTGAGTGTGGCCAACCGATCACTGAGACTGGCAGATGCCAGGGCCCTTCAATCAGCTCCTCATTGCTCTACAATCTGGCTCCTTTTCCTTTCACAGAGTGCATAATTGGACGGCGTGCATGAAAGGAAACGAGGGCAAACACATATAGGTGGCAATTTTTCACTTCCACTGATCCCATTTTAGCAGTCAGTGTGACCTCTTGCGAAGTTCCAAATGTAAAAATTGTCAAAACAAATCCTTTGGAGCTGAAAAATATTCAACTCAGAGAAGACTCTGCTCTGCTTTCTCTTAGATTCCACCCCCCGCCCCGCGCCCCGCCAACGTGTGTGTGTGTGTGTGTGTGTGTGTGTGTGTGTGTGTGTGGCGCGCGCGCGTGCGCGTGTGCCTGTGTTGTTTTAGTAACAGGCTCTCTTCCCACCTCAGTCATTGGTTTGCTCACTCTCTTATGTGATGAGTCAGTGCTTCCAGAGCAGGGGCTTCTGAGTGACTGTTGCAACAATTGCTTCCAAATGACCTCCTGCATCTTAGCGGGGAGCTTTGAGGCCACACCCAAGGTAAAAAAGGACGTCTTTGCTTAATGCTTTCAGTAACTTTTAAAGGCATCAGTATTCCTGGTATATGGCAGAAGGTGTGAGGGCGCGCTACCCTGGTGCTGGTAAATTTGTATGTGTATCGACAGGAGACATTATCTACAGCTAGAGAGAAACGGGCAACCGATAACGACAAAACTGCTCACTGGGCAAAGAAAATGTTAACGATTGCTCCTGGCACAGAGTTAGTGTTAGAATGCTTATGATGCCTTTCCTTAGGAAGAGGCTAGTGGCCCTCTGTGCTATAAGTGTCAACGTGGTGAGTGTGTATGTGTGTGTGTGTGTGTGTGTGTGTGTGTATGTGGAGAACTTTTAGGGAAATAGGAGAAACAAAGGCACACAGCCTGAAGCTGAGCAAACGAGCAAACAGCCTGTAAGGCTTTGGTGAAAAGCATTTCTCACATTACTAGACTGTGTGGTGATTAGGGGCCAGTCTTACAAATTCGGGGTATCGCAAGCCAAATTTAGGATATCATTTTAATCCATTTAGCTCTTATTTCTATTATTAAAATAGTTTCCCGGTGATGAGTTGCTTAAATGGCATTGGCTGCTGAAAGTGTTAATTGGCAATTAAGAAGTGAATGCCATTAACTCGCATCTGCTTCTGCTTTGTTGGAAAATGAATTTTTTTTGTCACCATAGCGATTCATTTTGGGGCTCTGTTGGATCTACCACACAGCATGCAATAAATGGTAAATGGCTTTTTTTTTTTTTCTCCCGAACAAGGAATTCATTAGTCTACTGGTTAACGTGGTTCTTCAGAATATTTCACAGTGTGACTAGTGTGGTTTCAAATCCCATTCCATCAAACGGTCTTTTCAAGTGAACTTTATTTCTTGTATGACACAGGTGTTAGATGAAGATGGTGAAAAGATCCCTGTGCTAATTTTGTAGTACTTTCTTGCAAGATAATAACAAAGGCTTGCCCTTTTCCTCATGTTCTGGGCATGTGCATATGGACAGGAATTAACCCCTGAATTTATCACTATTCAGTGAGCCTTTAATAATCATATGCCTACATATACAATACATATATACAAACATACATACATATACATATATATACAACTAAAATAACAAGGTAGAATTGTTTTCCTGCATTGGTGAAAATATTTTACTTAGGGCATTACGTTTTCTCTGAGGAGAATGCAACCATAAAGTTGACGGCGGCCATCTTGCCTCTGTTTAGTGGCCATCTTTTGCATCATGTAGTGATGTTTAGAAATCCCTCCATGCTACTGTGATAAGAGCATATCTTATTCCCTCATGAACTGGCTTCCTTATATGCTTTGTTCTTGGTTTATTCACTAAAGTTATAGCTACAACTTTTAAAAAGGTGATAGGTTGTAACATAGCACCTGTAGAATTCTGTACGGTAGAGATTTAAGCCAAGTTGATTTGAGAAATTGTGCAAGGCACTTGGAGAAGTAAGTTCTGATCACAGTGGGTGTGTTAGAAGGCGTGACTACTTGCTGTTTATTAAGGGTCAGTGAGTTTTGTAGCTCTGGGGTATTTATATTGAAGTCTTTCACATAGAACTATTTAATTTCCTTTGGATAGTCTTCAGGTGGACCAAGCCACTTCATAGGAAGATGGGGGCAGCTATAATCACCAGGAAGTAAGGCCAAATTTCACCCCTCCTTCTTGATTGTAATCAAATTACTGTTTTGTCCAAATGAGAAGATAGGATGATTATTTGAATTACTACAGCTACTTTTCTTTTTCGTTGTAGCTAAATACTGATCAAAAGGCCATTTAAGAGAGGAAGGGCTTATTCTGGCTTGTGGTTTGAGCATGTAGTTGAACATACTCAGGGAGGCATGGCAGCTGGAGTGTGAGGCAGCCTGCTCAACTGTGCTCTCAGTCAGGAAGCAGAAAGAGATCAGTGCTGCTGCAGACCTGGCATTCAAAGAACTGATCTGTTCGTTTAGTTGGAAGCCCAGTCTACTGGATGCTACTGCCCACGTTCAGGTGGGCTCTCTTCTCTCCTCAGGTCAGCCATTTCTGGAGGCACTCTCATAACCACACCAGTGGAGTGTCTCCTAAGAGATTTCAAAGGCCTGTCACATTGCCAATGAAGCTTAACTCCTGAGTATTCCCAGCAATGGCTTTTGACATTGACAAGATGAGCTTTGTAGGCAAAGCTTCCTAGGAAAATCCAGGAAGTCTATAGTATTATGTGCTGTTGATCAGCCTAATGGCTCTTCTTAGCCTTATAAGGGATCTAATCTTTCTTCCCACTAAGGGAAAAGAGTGACTGACTACTTTCTGATGATGGGCTACTGCTTGTGGACTCCGACATGGCTATCATAAAGGGTTACCGACAAATAATTTTTAAATTTATATTTTGTTCATATTATTTCCCCTCCCCAGCTCCTTCCAGATATTTACCCTTTCTACCCACACAACTTCATAAACTGTCTCTCAAAAAATAAAATAAAATAAAAGGAACAGAAAAGAAAGAAAGAAAGAAAGGAAAAAAAGAAAGAATAAAGACCTATTTATTGGTGAGAATTTGGTATTGAAGTCATCCACTGTGTGTTAGGGTCAATGTGATTTTTAGCTGTGGTAGGTTCCTTTTATGAAATTGGATGCCCTTGCATTTATTACACAATTGTTTACAATTATCTTATTCTCTTGTTTGACTTTCTCCTTTTAATGTGTATGCATTGTGATTTCCTGTGTCTTCAGATTGGTTTTCATTTGAAGTCTATTTTTGTCACTTACTAAAATAACTACACTTGCTTGCTTCTTGGATCCATCTGCTTGGAATTGCTTTTTCATTCCTTTACCCAGAGGTGATGCCTATCCTTAATGGTGAGGTGTGTTTCTTGGAGTAGCGGAAAGGCAGATCCTGCTTTCCAATCTAATCTGTTGGTCAGCGTTTGTCTGTTGGGGAATAGAGACTCTTGATGCTGAGATTTACTATTGAGTAGTATTCATTAATTTCTATTATTTTGTTGTGGATTTTTTTGTTTTCTTGCTTTTGAACTCTGATTATTCATTCCTCGGGTATGGTTAACATTCTGTTCAAGCTGAAGCGTTCCTTCTAGTACCCTCTGTAGAGCTAGATTGCTGGACAGAAATTTCTTAACTTTGTTTTTATTACAAAATGTTTTTATTTCTCTTGTGATTGTGATCACTAGTTTCTCTGAATATAGTAGTCTGAACTGGGGTCTATAGTCTTTCAAAGCTTATAAAACATCTGTCCAGATGCTTTTGGCTTTCAGAATCTCCATTGATACGTCAGCTGCTGTTCTAATTGGTCTATCTTTATAAGTGACTCGGGTTTTGTTTTTGCTTTTAATATGCCTTTTGTTCTTTATAGTTAGTGTTTCGATTATTATGTGTCACGGGGATTTTCCTTTCTGTTCCTAGCTGATGTTCTCTGTGCCTCTTGCACCTTGATAGGCATCTCTTTAGAGCTAGGGATTTTCTTCTATGATTTTGTTAAAAATATTTTCTGTTGTTTGGCTTGTGTTTCTTCTCCTTCATCTACCCCTATTATTTGCAGGTTTAGTACGGTTGGTGTTTTTGTAGAGGAAATTTTTGTACTTGGATTTTTTTTTGAGACAAGTTTTGTCTGTGTAGGCCTGGCTGTTCTAGACTCACTTTGTAGACCAGGCTGGCCTTGAACTCACAGCGATCTGCCTGCTTCTGCCTCCTGAGTGCTGGGATTAAAAGCGTGTGCCACTGCTCCTGTCCATTGGATTATTTTTTAATTTAAATTTCTTTTTGATTGAGATACCAGTTTCTCCTTCTTTTGTCTTCAAAACCTGAATTTTTCTCTTATGTTTTATCTAATCCACTGATAAGGTTTAAAAAAAAACTTACTGTTTGATTTCTTGAGTTTTCCTTTCTAGTTTTATTTCAGTTTGACTTTTCTTTAGTGATTCTATTTCTTTGTTAAATTCTATTTTCATGTCTTAATTGTTTTCATTATATCATTAAACTGTTTGTTTATATTCCTCAGTCACTTAACATATCCACAGTTGCTGTTTTGAAGTTCTTGTCTTGTCCTTCCATTAATTTTCTTTCCTCAGGGAATATTACAGTAGGGCTGGGGGCTCCTGGAGGAGGCATAGTGTCTTGGTTGTTTATATTTATATTTTTTGTAATGTTTTCCAGGCATCTGGAGTTAAACATGTGATATTCTCGGTGTTGACATCTTGTCACATCTTTGTTTTGTGGGCATTTGGAACTTTGTTTTCTGGTACCCTAATCTTCCAGGTTGTGGATCAATTGAGTGATTCTTCTTCTTCAGTTCTGAAGCCACTCTGGTTTTCAGGGTCTCAAGGCACAGTGGTTGTTAGGTTGGCTGCACATAGAGAGAAGGGGATGGGGAAACCACTCTTGGGAACCTCTACCTGAAGCTGAGGATAAAGCTCTGGGCTCTGACACCACTCAGTCCTAGATTGCTGCAGTAGGAATGACAGAAGAACAAAGGGCTACTGACAGATATTTTTAAAGGTAGAAGAGCCTATTACAAAGTAAAAGTTGAATCAAAGGAGGGTGTCCATATGCTTTACATGCCCCAAGGAATAGGTGTTGTTCCCACAAGGCATGGTTGAGTAAATTACCAGAATATTATACCCTGTGATAAACAGTACAGAGTAATCTAGATCTTTCTAGAATGTGGGTGAAATGTAACACAGGCATACCTAACTTTCTTCATTTGATTCATGCTCACAAAGAATATTTCCAATCAACAATCTTATTTCGATGTTGCCAGTTCCAGAGACTCTTTGGACGCCATCTTCACATTTTTACATGTTTGTGCCAACATACTGTCTCTTGGTCCTCCTAGCCTTCCGCTCACCCCACAGGGAATGGCTTTCCTCTATACAAAGCTAGCCCTGTCCTCCATTGCTTCATATTCACTTGACCTTTACATGTTTAGTGCCTTTCCTTTCAGCTCATCTTCTCAAGGTCAAAGGCCAGAGTCCAGAGTCATTTGGAATTTCTATACTACTATTTTTTGTGGGAACACCTCTTACTTTTCTAGGGTAAAATATAGAACTTGAAGTGGTCAAGATAGAACACATGCACAGTTACTGTGGAATATTCAAATGCTTAAGAAGTTTCCCTTTTGGCTCATATATGCTTTTAAAAAGTGTCAAAATTGATGCATAACATGAATTCAGATGGGGCCTGGTTTTCTACTGAAAATGAGACATCTATGTTACACAAACAATGGTCTCACAGAAGGCAAGGTAAGCCCGGTTTTCCTCTAGGATAGCTAGATTGCTGGATTGCTGGCCTCCCCAAGTTACAATGCCTCTTTCCAGGCATTCGTAGGCATCTTTCAATTTCCCTACCAAGTCCTGCAACTTTTTAAGTTTTTAATTGTGTGTGTGTGTGTGTGTGGTCTGTGTCTGTGTGAGTGTAGGTGCCTCAGAGTTTAGAGGAGAGTGTTGTTTCCCTTGGAGTTGGGGTTCCTGGTGGTTCTGACCTAGGATCCCGACTCAGATCCCTGAGAGAGCAGTATGTTCTCTTAACCACCGAGACATTGCTCATCCCCTCTGGTTTTGAACTCTACCCTCAAATCACTTCAAATGACTGGGTTTCTCATTTCAGTGAGTGCACTCCCATTTCCCGTAGTTACCCAGTTAGAAGATTTTGTACTTTTTTTTCAAATCTTGTGTATCTTAAATTGCAATTTTCTTGCATGTTTGTTGGCTTGTAAGCCAATAATCTGAGTCTTGTTACCTTAGGGTTAAATTATTGGATGCCACATTTGAAGCAGACTAGGTTCTGCGTCTAGAGTGACCCCTCTGCACACAGTAGGGCCACAGTGGGCATCTGCTAAATGGATTCCAGACTGCTGCTTTGTGCTGTGCCCCCTGCCCCCATCCCCCTGGCAGGACTCCTCTAAGGCAGACTGCTTTCCTTGCTACAGCAGTTTTAAAGGGGTTCTCATGTGCTGTGGATATTTTTAATGTGGATTTTATTTGTATCAGTACAGGTGAACCCATGACAGCAGGCAGTTTATCAAAGTGATTGAGATAAATATGGAACATGGAGAATAAAGTCAAGACAAACCCCTGCCAGGCTGAACGTCTAATTTATTACGTATCTCATAGGTCTCTCCTGGAGATTCTGAAGCCAAACCTCTGATCTTCACCTTTGTCCCCACTCTCAGAAGACTACCAACCCACATTCAGTTGGCTGACACTTCTAAATTCCTTGTTAAAATTCCTGAGGAACCAAGTGATAAGAGTCCAGAAACTGTAAATAGGGTAGGATTATTTTTCTTCTTTTAAAATTTTGAATGATAATCTAAACATTTCATAGTAGTGACTTAGAAATTTATACCAACGTGTATTTCCTCTGTTTAAAGTAAGATGATGATGAAATCTAAGGATGATTTAATGTCTAAGAAAGAGGGTTGAAAGTTTAGCTCTACTGTGGAGCAGGAGCCTAGCCCGAGCCCTGTGGGTTCCATTTACAGGACTGCCATCTGTATGCATATGCATATATGTATAATATATGTAAATTTAGCCTAAATAATGTCAGTTTCTCAAAGTGCATTTCATAATTTTCTGCTCTTCTGAGTTGCTGTTTTATTATCTTCTACAATTTTTGCCTCCTGGGTTCTTTCCCAAATGCATCTGAAAACAAAACAAAAAAAGCAAAACAAAACAAAACAAAACCCCAAAATGTTAAGTGTCACAATTCACCCTAAAATAATCCAAGAGAAAACAGCAAAATGTTATGATTTTTTAAAAGATTTATTTATGCAGTATTCTGGCCATATGTGTGCCTGCATGCCAGAAGAGGGCACTAGATCTAATTATACATGGTTGTAAACCACCATGTGGTTGCTAGGAGTTGAACTCATGACCTTTGGAAGAACAGAACTTGACCTCTGAGCCATCTCTCCAGCGTAGGATGCTATGATTTTATATGTGGTGAATAAAAAAATACATATTGGGACAATTGTGGGACTATTGACATGCTGTATTTTGTTGCTAGGACTTTTTCTTTTTGTATGTTTGATGGGAAACCCTTATCTATACTCATAAAGCTGCTCAAATGTATTTTAATGTATTAGAAAGAAAAGAGTTACACAGAAAATGATTGGGGGAAAAATAAAAACACCGTGATATCTGACAAAGAAAAAAAATATTTCTAGCATATGTTCTTGACAAAATTATAATTATAATATGTATGTGATTCAATAGAAATCTTAATCTTTGAATATTAGGTAATAAAATATACTATAAAGCTATATATATATATATGGTTAAGATTTACATTGAATCATGCATTCATTATAATAACTTTAACAAGGACATATATTATACGCATATACATGAACACATATATACATATATATCTATAATCACTAAGCGTCTAAAAACTTAAAATTTTTCTTCTTAGATTTAAAAGGTTTGATATTATAAGAGATCATTCTTCATTTGTTTATATATTCAATAACTTTATGATATGTATTCCAAGTGAATAAAAACAACTTGCAGGATTACTAAGTAATAATAAGAAGGCCATGGAAGTAAATACAGGAAGAGGGCACAGTGACACCTGAAGTAGTGGCAGGCAAACGCTGCGACACTCATCAGAGTAGAAGAATAGAGAGAGACAGAAGGCCGCGTAGACAAATTTTACCTGTGCCAGTTAGGCTGCCTCAGTATTGGCGGCAGCCACACAGTGGGGCTTGGGAATGTAATTTACCTCTTCAACTCAGTTGTATTTAGTCAACTTTTGACTTCTTACTCTAGACAGGTAACCCATGCATGTTAGCATGTGTGAAAATGACCGCCATAGTTGAACTTATTTGAGCATTCTAGAAAAGTTGTCCTTAAAACAACAACAACAACAACAAAAAAAAAAAAAAAAAAAAAAAAAAAAAAAACCAATCACAGAGTAGTTATTAAAACAAGGAAATTGGCATTGAGACTTATAAGTACCATCTGTCCCTGGCTGTTATTTTAGAAAAAGAAATTTGATAGCTTGATAAAGTGATATTAATTCAGGTCTCATAAACATTCTGAGTACTCATAGAAAAAGTGTATCAAAAAACAGAAAATTCTCAATGAAACAGTGTACTAAAACACTTTATATTAAATTTGTTTATGTGTTTATACATGGGCCTGTATGTCTTGTCCATGTCCGCATGAGTGGAGGCCAGAGGTAGACCCTGGGTGTCTTCCTCAGTTGCTTTCTTACCACATTGCTTGAGCCAGGGCCTCTCACTGAACCTGGACCTCACTGTTTTGGCTGTAGAGGCTGATTGGTTGCTTAGGAAGCATCTTGGCCTCAGTGATGGATAATAGGCTTGTGTGTGCCACTTAGCTTTTTCTTTTGTGGCCACTAGGTCTTCATTTAATCCACTCACACGTCTCTCCAGCTCCTGTATCTTTAAAAAAAAGTCCTGTTTATGAGCCACATCCAGTTAGCTTGGATTGTTTATTCGGATGCACTTTGTGTCGACACTACCTCTCCTTTCAAAAGTTTAGAAAGTTACTTTATTTTGGTATCTTTTAACTAGGATTTCCTCTCCCAACAAAACCATTAGTAAAGGGTGTGCTGGTTGTTTGACAATTACGTAAAACCTTTTCCCAATGCACATCACAGCTTCTTTGTGAATGTTGTCACTGCTCGACTTTTCCATCCCAGCACCTTTCCCAAGCACTAAGTTTTACATGTTGATGTTAAGTCTGAACTCCAAGGCTTTTGGACTTGGGGCAGTGAACAGGTGAGCTAGTAAAAAGGACCATGTGTTTCAACCCGTCTCTCTCAGGCAAGCCTGGTATTTAATGTTTTAAAAGCCTTTCAATGAGTAGGTTAAAAATTTTTAGCATATTTTAACAAAAAGGTGTCACCCCCTTGTCAACAATTTTATCTTTCTACATCTGTTGCAGTATGAATATAGTGACCATATGACCTTCAGCTGTGAGAGCAAGCAGGAGAGGGACCAGAGGACACAAGCTTATCCCTCAGAGGTCAGTGGAAGGAATTCACAGAGAAAGGAATTTGATAGGGTTGAGCTTCAAGGAATGCAGAAAGGCGATCTCTTCAAAGCGGAATATGTTTTTATTGTGGATTCTGATGGGGAAGATGAAACTACAAACAGACAAGGTGACCAAGCACCCCCCGGAGGACCAGGAAACATAGCTACCCGGCCCAAGTCCCTGCCTATTTCTTCGAGTCTGGCCTCTGATGTGGTGCGCCCCAAAATACGAGGGGTTGATCTCAAGGCCTCTTCCCATCCTGAAGTTCTTCATGGGATGGCCCCTCAGCAAAAGCACGGGCAGGTAAGTTTCATCTGAGTGCTGTTTTCATTCTCTTTTGTTGTGGGTGTCCTGCAAACATCCTCCTTTATAAAGAATATATGACTCTCAAAGAAAACTTTATTAAAACCATCCAATCTCGAGGTCACAACTAATCACAGTGTAAATGAACATGGAGAAATTGATGACACCAAAAATTGTATTGTGATTCAACTGGGCAGAAAATATAACACATTTAGCTAGAGTGGATTTGGGGAAATTTTGTCATTTCCTTTTGAGTGGTATTTGGAGAAGGTTGGTGTGATAGAGGGTCTGTGGAGGGTTGGGTTGTCTAGAAGCACATTTTAAACATGAACTATCCAAGGAGAAATGTTATACGTGTCTTAGGAATAAACACATGCTTTTAGACAAATAAAGGAGTAATAAAATGATGGGGCAGAAAATAAGAGAATGTAAGGAATATGATTTCCCCACATGTGTCTTAAAGTAAGCATCCGTCTGGTGTGCTTCTGGCGTAGCTAAGACAGGACTGACTTCAGCGAGGCTTGGGAGGAGAGCTCACTCTGAAATTTATCAGTGAGAGATAGAAGCCTCCTCTCAGGTGGAGAGCTGATAGCGTGTGGTAGAAGAAGCCTGTTCTGTGATGGCGAGAGAGCTAGGGAGGGAGTGTGGAGGGAATCATGAGAGGCAGATTCTTATGTTGACTGAAATGCCAGCATCTCTGCAATGCAAGGTGTGGTTAGAAGACCAGGGGACCACTTGGCTTCTGAGGTAGTCAGTGGGGAGTGATCTGGTTCTGAGACACCCTGTCTAGGTCCTATCAAACCAAGCTCTTCTAAACAATATACAGTAGCTTGAAGGACGTTTTTGGTTGATAATTGGTCTTTGTGTGACATTAGGATTCCGCAAGATGGTACAGTAGTTCTTCCGCGTATGTTGTCACTCACGTCTATTCCTACAGCCTTCCCTGGTTTCTGATGCTGTAGCTTTTATTACTTTCATGCACCCAGGATACTTTACTGCCTTTGAGTAATGGAAGATGCTCATTGGGGTACTGCTATTCTGGACCTGGGTCTAAGACGTCTCTTCCCCTCCCACATTCTTTTAACAGTTTTGTTGGTATGGGTGTTTTGTCTGAGTGTATGTCTATACCTGTTGCCCATGGAAGCCAGAGATAGCTTCGGATCCTCTGGAACTGTAGTTATAGATGGCTGTGAGCTGCCATATGGATGGAGGGAATTGAACTCAGGTCCTCTGCAGGAGCATCCAGTGGTACTAACTACTGAGACATCTGTTCAGCCCCTATTTTTTTTTTTTTTTTTTTTCTGATAGTTTTTTCTCAGCCAGGTGCTGGAACAAAGTACTATAGTAACACAATGTAGGGTGTTTTCAAAAGGCAGTGTAGGCTCAGACATTGTTTTCTTGCCTCAAGAAAAATGATAGAAAAACAAAAAATAAGAAACAGAGCCTGTAAGTTAGCATCACTGGCTCCTCAGGAGAAGGGTATTCCTAAGGAACGGCTTCAACTCTTCACCTGGCTTTTTCCCTTTCCGTAGTCTAGACAGTGCCTAGCTACATCTTGCACAGCTTTTCTTCAGCTCTTGTGAACTACCATTCAGTATGAACAGCCTACCTTTCTAATGCTGATTTCTTGACTTCTGTCCTGAATACTGTCTTCCCAGAGCCCACATCCATGTTGCTTGATACTCAGGCTCAGGTTTAGCTGGATCACTTCTCAGAGTTGAGTAAGTCCTCCTCTGTTTCTATAACTTTCTTTGATGATGGATTTAAGAGCAGGGACTACCTCTGGCATGGACTTTGATGCCAATGATTTGATCACTTCCCCCTTGGCAGGGCGACCTTGCAGGGCCACAGAGGAAGAGGATGCAGATTATCCTAATGAGACCTGATAGGCTGGGGTCAGATTGTAGAGCCGGAGGGCTTCCCCTGTCACAGGCCTAGGGGAAGGGAACAGGGGGAAGAGGGAAAAAAGGTAGCAATGGGAGGATACGAGTGAGCGGGTAAAAATCGGGATGTAATGTGAATAAATTATAAAAATGAAAAAAAAAAAGAGAGAGAAAAATCTCCACCATAACTTCTTTCTACCTTGAAACACTTGATTTTCTTTTTCCTTCATTAGATTGAAAATAACTTGAAATAAAGGCGTATTTTTTGTTAATGACTTTAGTGTGGTGTTTCGTATATAGGTGGGCTCCACTAACGCATAGGAAAAAAACCCTCCCATATCATTAAGTGCTCATTCTGTTCATGTCTGAAGTCCCTGCTCAGGTACTAACTCCATGAAATTTGTTCGAGTTCCCTCAGTGAGAACCACTTCCCCCTATACAATTCTGATAGTTCTTTAGCACACAATTATGTAATGGCCACAGTCCAGCATGCATTGTTACTGTATGGTACATGTCTTATCTCCCTTAACTGTTTGTAAGCCCTTAAAGATAGAGCTCATGTTGATTATCTTTTTATTAAACATTTTATTTCCTATTGAGCTAGAATAATATGAAAACAATAATATAAATTTTGTGGTTTGGCATAACTCAATGATGTTCTTTGCAGTGGAATGTTTACAGGAAAGCACTTTACCTAAATGAAAATAAATAAGTGGGTGTAAATAAGAAGTAAAGATAGTATTGGAAATAAGATAAATAATAGAATAAAAAAATCTTCTTAAATGAAATTTGGAACGAAAACACTTAAATGTTCATGTAAATGTCTTAAAGGTTTTCTTGTCTATTGATAAGAGACTAAAAAAAAAAAAGGAAGTAAGTTTGTAATTAAAATATAAAACGGGACCAACAAAGTGGGCACTTTAAGCTCATTAAATGTTAAAATTAGGAGATTATTTGATGACCTTAGTGGGAAGAGTATGAGTAGGGTGCTACGAGCAGAAACAGAGCTGCAAATGGACGGGAAGTGAGATCAGGAAGTCTTGTGTAGGAGGCAGAGCTGTAGGAAAACAGGTGCAAGACAGGAGCTTCCTTGCCTGAGACTCTCAGCAAGTACTCGGAGTCACGACTCCTCTCTTCCCTCATAAAGTGAAGTGAGAATATTAGCCCCTATCTGTCAAAGACTAGGCTCACAATCAAAACATCAAAAGAACATCAACTTCTTTTATTATTAAATGAGATGATACAAACACACACACACATACAGACACACACACACACACACACACACACACACACACACAGACAGACGGGGGTGGGGGACTTGGAACTATGGAACTGTGTCTGTCTATGGTAACCTCTTGACACTTGATTTTCTCAGTTTAAGAAGGTTGGAATGGCAACATGTTTGGGTTTACATGATAAGAGACATATAAAAAGCAAGAGACTTTATACATTTGTTCAGATACAGCCTGGATATGGGAACTGGGGAGAGGATGGAGACAATAAGATTAAAAGAACTGGCTAAAGTAAAACACAGGGCTATTATATAAACTTCTGGTCACTTCGGACATTACTGCATGCACTTGCTGGTTCCAATAGTGTGCAGTGTAATAGTCATTTGCCTGGTGATAGATGCACATGCATTGTGGTCCTAATCAAAATTACAGCACACAGTGCTGCTGTGGAGGCCTTGATTCTGTTTGTACGCTCTATAATTTTTGCACAATGATGAAATCAGGTAATGATGCATTTCTTAGAATGCATCCCAATCATAAGTGTCAGTAAGTACTTGCGTTTCATAAATCTTTATGTTTTCCAGCTTCAGTTTTTATAAAGGAACACCTTCTTTGTACCAGCACATCGTGTCCCAGTGGCTTCTGTATGTATGTCTTATCCCATTAGAACAGTTCGTTGACAAAACTTTGTCTTCCTTCTGGTCCCTAACATCTAACACAATACCTGAGCCAGTGAGAGTACTTAGAAAATATCACAGGACTGATTAAACAAATGGTCCTGGGAAATATATACAGAAAAGATATTATTTATAGATTAAAACTCTTGATGAATGTTCACAGATGAATGAGAGCTATAATAGGGCAAAGAAGATAGCCCTGGGCCACTGTCTCATAGTTACAGACGTTGCTAATGTTTTGCTTCCTAAAGCAAATCATCCTGAGCTTATAGCCAGAGGAATTTAGATGCCGAAGATCTTAAAATAAGTTGGAGTATTAAACTTCTTTTTGGATCCAGCGAACTTCTGGAAGTACTAAGTTGGGGCCTACCACTTGGTTTCTGCAATGTGGCATGCTTGTAACAGAAAGTCAGGCAGCAATACATACATGATTACAACTGGAGGACTCCAACTGTGGGCAAGAGAGAAAACACAAAAGTAGTCCAAACTTGCATGGGCAGGTGACAGGTGATGGAAGTCTTAACTAAATACGTCGGCTCTCATAGTTGATAAAAAAACCCCCATGAAGTTATATTCATTTAAGCCACCTTTCTCTAGTGATGTTTCTTTCCTCCATCACCTCACTGTTCTTTTTCTGCTTAAGTTTGCTCCATTAGTAATCTCTCTCTCTCTCTCTCTCTCTCTCTCTCTCTCTCTCTCTCTCTCTCTCTCTCTCCTCTCTCCTCTCTCTCTCTCCCTCTCTCTCTCTCTCTCTCTCTCTCTCTCTCTCTCTCTCTCTCTCTCTCTCTCTCTCTCTCTCTCTCTCTCTCCTTCCATGGCAAGTAAGAGTGGATACAATACAGGAGGAGCCTTTTTCCTGAATTAGTTGGAGTCTGCAGGCTCCTTGAAATTCTGGGAAAATCCCTATTATTCATGAATAGTGGTTATTTCCTCCACATGGCTCAGTTTGTATTAGTGGCCATGTGCAACAGGAGTACGTGAAAGTCAGGTGGCAGTAGAAATTCCAGCAGGAAAGGCTGTAGGCTTTTTACAGAATGGTCTTCTGATTTGCTCATGTCAGTCATGTTGACTGTGTCTGGGGAGGTAAGAACTACATCAGACATCAGTGTCCAGAGCCCAAGGCAGAATAAGAACAGTGTGGTATGAGCTGAGAGTCCAAGAGGAGCACAAGCAGGCGACTATTTCTGTAGAATGGTACTTCTTAGCCTGTGGGTTGTGGCCCCTCTGTCAAACCTCTATCTCCAGAGATATTCATGTTCATAACAGTAGCAAAATTAAAACTATGATGTAGCAATGAAAATAATTTTATGGTTGGATGTTACCGCAGCGTGAGGGGCTGTATTAAAGAGGTGTAACAGTAGGAAGGTTGAGAACCACTGCTGTGGAAGACATTTTAATCATACCACTGGCCCAGATTATGTTTTGAGACAAGAGACTCAGTGACAAACAGAATATTGTTGGCATTTTTCACCAGCCACCACAGTGACACTTCCTGTTAAAATTTGGAGAGATAGGTCCTTTTTTTTTTTTTCCATTTCTGTTAGGATGGGAGAGTTAATAAAACTATAAAAAGAAGGCTACATAGAACACGTGGAATACAGTTGAGTGGAGAGTGGGATATGACTTTCTCACATACTCTGGTGCCTCACATTTGACCATGTCCCCTGGAAGGGGAGACCTGGTGGCACTCAGAGGAAGGACAGCAGGTTACCAAGAAGAGACTTAATACCCTATGAGCATATACAGGGGGAGGTAATCCCCCTCAGGAACAGTCATAGGGGAAGGGGGGGGGGAAGAATGGGAGGATACAAGGGATGGGATAAACATTGAGATGTAACAAGAATAAATTAATAAAAAAATTAAAAAAAAAAGAACACGTGGAATAGCTGATGAAGTGAGATGCCTGGAGAATCAGCAGTGTTCCTGTGGGTTAGAGTCTACGCAGAGAAGCCAACTTTTGAAAAACTGCTGTGGTAAGGGTGGAGGAGAATATTAACTTTGGAACAGGTACAGCATGGAGATGGAGAGATGCCAAGTTCTAAAGCAAACATACGAACAGACGCAGCCAACACATATAAAGTCCAGCTGAAGCTATTGACCTTGAAACCGATCCATGGTGCATTGTCTTACCCAAATGTGTCTTGAGAAAGGCACGAGTGCAGGGTGTTTGCCCCATTCTCACCTGGTGCTTTTGTACAGGGCATGCTGTAAGTCAAATGCGGTGATCCTGTTATTTGATGTGGTGGTGCCATTTTTTTTTTCTTTCACAGCACCTTTGGGCAGATAATGGCCAGGAATGTAATGACAGTTGTAGGATTAAACATGAAGATTTTTTTTTTTCCATAGCATTGACTAGAGATCAAGTTTGCTAGAATGTTAACAATATTTGCAAAAATACTTGGGATGAGGAAAGTATTGTCAAAATCTAAGATGGAAAATAGCAAGAAATTGGGGTGATGAGACAAAGTAGCTAGAGAAGGCCTTTGTAACAAAAGGGAGATTTTTGGTTCTCAGTAGCACTGGTGAGGTCTTGAGTATCTTGAGTATAGATGTTCATTGATTAGACCATAGCAACCTTATTTGTAATAGCCAGAATCTGAAAACAACCTAGATGTCCCTCAACTGAAGAATGGATAAAGAAACTGTAGTACATTTATGCAATGCAA
The DNA here is from genome assembly GCF_903995435.1 of Acomys russatus. Taxonomy (NCBI): domain Eukaryota; kingdom Metazoa; phylum Chordata; class Mammalia; order Rodentia; family Muridae; genus Acomys; species Acomys russatus. Next base: position 5,785,478 of record NC_067168.1, on the reverse strand, counting down.
TACTACTCAGGTATTAAAAACAAGTGAAATTTGCAGGCAAATGGATGGAACTAGAAACAATCATCCTGAGTGAGGTAACCCAGACCTAGAGAGCCAGGCATGGTATATTCTCACTCATAAGTGGATATTAGCCCAACATAGAAGTCCTCTGAGAGATTCCACCCAGCAGGGGATCTGGACAGATGCTGAGACTCAAAACTAGACTCTGGGCAGAGTGCTGAGAGTTGTGTGGAAGAGTAGGGGGGGATGGAAGGACCAGGAGGGTTCAGGAGCCCTACAAGGAGACCATGAAGGCTGGAGGGTCTGGACCCAGGGGGCTTGCAGAAACTGACGCACCAACTAGGCACAATGTGTGCGGAGACCCTAGACCCTCTGTTCAGTTGTAGGCAGTGGACAGCTCGTTCTCCACAGTTGCAGGGGGTGGGGGAGCGGGCACTGCCTCTGACACGAACTCTGGTGCCTGAGATTTGATCACATCCCCTCTGCAGAGGTGCCCTGTGGGCACACAGAAGAAGAGGATGCAGGCTGTGCAGATGAGACCTGTTAGGCTGTGGTCAGAAGGTGGGGGAGGAGCCTCTCCAAATCAGAGGTTTAGGGGAAGGAAGTAGGGCAGAAAAGGAAGGAAGAGTGGGAACGGGAAGATACAAGTGAGGGAATAACAATTGGGATGTAATATGAGTAAATTATAATAAAAATGAAAAAAAAATCCCCAAAAGTTCAATTTAGTGCTGTGTTATATGGATTAAAGCTAGAGTTAGGAAAACCAGAGAATATTATTTCATTAATTCAGATAGGAAAGGCTGGGAATCATCCTGAAAGCATGATGTGCATGCTTTAGAGAGAAGAGGACATGGTTGTGGAGGACCAGCATCTGGCAATGTCCATGTGTCAGAAAACAGAACAATCCTTTCAGCTTTGACTTAGAATGTTCTCAGACCCTTTTGACACATTGGAAGAAGTGGATGTGTAAAGCCCACAGTTAACTTTAGATTCACTAAAATAAATTACACGACAGCTCTCTAATAGTATGGTTGCTTAAAGAACGGAGGGTCTCGATGGCAGGAGGCACAGTGTTGAAGTTCACCTGCCCCCAGCTCACAGCAAGAGTTCTGCTGCTGCACCCCACAGTGGAGGCTGGTCTTTTGTGGAGAGTGGAGGAAGCCTGTGGTTAAAAGCTCAAGGACATGAGAGAGTGGAGGGTAAGGCCAGCCAGCACTGCAGGAGTGTTCAAACACTATGGGGGAGAGGACGAGTGGTTGAGAACCCAGAGTAGTTATTAACAAAATGAAAGGAGGTACTTTGCATATCTCGACTAAGAAGTTTTCCCCATTGGTGGTGCTGGCAGCCACAGTGAAATGAAGGGCTCATTCCAGGTTACTGACTGAGAATTTGATGAGTGCCCCTTCTTTCTCTGTGAAATTATTCATTTTTGTCTTCCTCCTTTTTTCTTTTTCTTTTTTTTTGAAAAAATAAAAATAATATGGATTCAGGCATGTGCATTCCTTTTTTTTTTTTAAAAATTAAAAATGAATCCCTTGTATTTGGAAAATATGTAATATTATGATGCCACACTTAATTAGTGTTTTGTAAATTGAAACAGTGTTAGTGTAAATTAGAATAACATTATAGTTCATTTGGAAATCACTAATGAATATATTGTAAATATAGTAATATGCCCACTAGAATAAATAAGTAAAGACGTATGTAGATCAATGTAAACTAGTAAATATTAGACAACTGTGTTCTAGAATTTTCTCAACAATTAGATCTTAAAATGTCTGACAAAATTCTGAATTGTTAATAGAAAAAAAATGTCATGTAGTGTAATATGCTGTTGGTGAATTAGAAACCTTCCATGTTGAGGAAGTTTCAGGGAGACCTTTTTCTTTTAAAAACACCTCAAAATTATGAACCTCTGTTCTTAACCTGCTGGTAAATAATTGAGGTTAATTGGTAGTTTGTTGCATATGTTGAAACTCTTAAGAAACAACATAACTTGAAAGATAGTTGGATTCTTGTAGCCGGCAGTACTAATTTGGAAAAAAAAAAATCTCCAGCAAATTCTAACAGCTTTTCTACACAGCAGGCAGAGATACCCTGGACACGTGAACTGTCTCCATTCTTCTTGAGAGGAGAAATAAGGTGTGGAAATGATAAGAGAAAAATATTTCATGGTTAAGACAGATGCACATGTACACCAGCACACACACACACACACACACACACACACACACACACACACACACGCATATCCACACACACTTGAAGTTTCTTAACATTAACCATGACTCCAGCTACACATCATTGCAGAATTCCAAGTGAAATGTCGTCTTTTAGTAGCAGAAGCATTGTGTTGCCCAGTCACTGATGTTTGCACTTAAATATCCTCCCCAACCATATGAATCAGTTCAGTAAACACCAGCCAAGTGGTGTTGGGTCCAAGATAAACTGCACGGGCATGATTAAGCTCTCGCAGTTTGACTGAGTTCTGTTTCATTTCCCATTTTCACTGATGTTTTGATATTCTAGACTCTGTCAATGATTTCAAATATTATTTATGTGGTGAAATTACTTGTTGATCTATAAAAGGAGTCTTTGGGGTATGTTTGCTCAGAGGCAAATAAATTTGGAATGAAATGTTTGAATTTGTTTGACTTAAATGTTTTTAGGGCTTAAGGATACATATCATGAAGGTCATCGCAGTGGGTCTTATAGAAATTTTACCCACATGGATCTGAAACAAATTTCTAAAATATGTCTTTTATCTGCTGATAAAATTTTACTGATTTAATTTTATAGGCATTTCCTTAGTGTAATATATACACACATATATGTATATATATTAGTATTTGCTAATATTTTAGATTACTCATATTTTTCAAATTTACTAGTCATGTTTATCTTTATTTTATAGTCTAATAAAATGAAATGAATAATTTTAAAGCCTCTGTGTAAAAACTTTGGCATGATTTCACCATTTGCCTTAAATTATGGACTAACCAAGTGGTTCACAAACACATGTACAGGCTGTCCCACAGGCTACCTCTGTCTTATACAGGCGACATCGCAGGCTTTCCTCTACCTTTTAAATTAAAATTATATTTTAAAGACATCATTCTTTTTATGTGAGATTGACAGTTGCCTAGTTTCCAACAGATAAAGTGCTCTGGTTTCTCTTCCTAAGAAAGAAAGCCTATTGATCCCAGAAGAACGCAAATCATTGGTTATGTGTTTATTAAATTACTATGATATGTTTATTCTGGCAAGTACATGGGGAAAATAAGCTAAGGTGCCCCCTCCCTCTATTTTGAGCTTGGTGTTCACTTTCTCAATTTATCTTTTTGTATTGGTGTTGGGAATTTCATCCTTTAAATTCTGGGCACCTTTTCAGGTTCAAAATATGTGGCCATATGTAGTCCAAGTCCTTAGAGTTTTAAGCAATTGAAATATATTAACTTACAGGTTTCTCATCATCATTGAACTGTGGTTTATATTCTTTCAATGGTAGAAAAGTCTATCTCATTTTCCAAAATGAAGTTTGAAATTTGTAATGATGACAATTCCAATCCTTTCTGATATTCCAATTCCAAATTATGACAACTATTTTAAATATTGTGAATGAATTATTTTTACAGTAGAATTATGAAAACAAATTTTATATTGATTTTGTTTCAGGGATTAAATGAGCCATAGAATGTAATACTTCACAGTTTATGTCATAAAGTCAAAGCCATGTCTCATTTGTAAGTATTAACTCCTTCATTATTAATGGAGGCTTAAAATGTCTCATTTCACGTAAAACTAGTAGAAGGGCTGTTTGCACACGCACACAGCGAACAATATGTTGGTAATTTCCTAAGTAATGTCCAATTTCAATCTATTTTTCTTCCCTCTAGCTAACCTGTCCCACTACCTCTGGGCAGCTTGCTCATAAACCACCTGCTTTCTCCTTTGTTTTTCCAACTAATCAGAAAACGCCACGCGTCCTAGCTGACTTCAGCGGAGCCTCTGTGCTAGAGGAGTTTCACACTCGCAGGCTGGATGTCGCTGGGGCCTCAGTGGAAGAAACAGCTACGTCTTTTTACACTACTGCTCACGAATCCCCTTTCTCTGCATGGAAGGGCGCTTCGACGTTAGCATTTTCTCCTTCCACTCAACTGCCAGGTTCTAGTTTCTGTGGCTCAAATGTCACTGATCACACACACGGGCTGGCATCTGAAGCACAGAAGAAAGCGTCGACTTCGCATGCGCTTAACCCCAGGGAAGATCTGAGAACCTCTCCTTCGCCTGCCTCTGGTGCTTCTCTGAAGTCACCTTCAGCTTCCTACATACCAGTCCGCATTGTCATGCATTCACTGTCTCCAAGTCCCAAGCCACTTACCTCCTCTTCCCATGGTTCTTTATCTACGGTCTGTAGCCAAATGTCATCCAGTGGGAATCTCTCAAAGTCAGGGCTGAAGTCCCCGGTACCCTCTCGGCTTTCTCTCCTCACTGCTATCCTTAAGTCAAACCCTTCTCACCAAAGGCCTTTGTCCCCCGCGTCCTGCCCAACTTTCTCCCTCAATTCCCTGGCCTCTTCCACTCTTACACTTGATCAAAGAGTAAAGCAAACACCATCCACACCTAAGAAGTCCCTCTCCAGTTGCTCCTTGACAGCTGGATCTACAGAGCAAGGCGATCACCAAGCTCCTGCAGAGACCCACCAATCCCGCCACCTCCCTTTCTTTACCAAGTCTACCCCACTTTCTCAGGTGTACCCCCTCTTTCCGCCAGCACCTGCCAATAGCAGCTATGCTTCTACAGATGTAGAGAGAGTCCCAGGAGGCACACTGGGGAGCAGTGCAGCTCCACCCCCATTACAGACTGATACAGCCAGTCTTGCTGATGTCCCTTCCGTGGCACCAGGCTTGTCCTCTGTTTCTTCCTCCAAGGGCAGAAAGGATGATGACCTCATGGGTCCGGAAAAGAACAGGAATATTTGCACATATCCTTCCACCTTATCATCCTCTGCACTGCCTGCTAATGAGAGCCCTGCCCTTTCCTCTCCAGAGAAATGTTTCCATCCTTCCCCAGCCCTCTCAGACCTGATAGACAGATCCAAAAGAGCGTGCTTGCAACAGCACCCAGGCTCAAGACATAGCCCCTCAGTTCTCCCTGCTCCCCCAATCTCCAGTGCTGCCTCTGCTTCTCCTCCCAGCTTGGGGCTCTCCGTTCTTCTCCCCCCTGAGAGTTCACTCACCCGGGTGCTCCAGCCTAATCCTTCAGCACTGCACCCAAGTTGTGGGGGTGACACAAGTCCTTCAAGACCTGGGATGCCTGAAAGTACAACATGCAGCCTCAGCTCACTTGTTCCAACCCCATCACTGCCTGTCTCTCTAACAAGAACCAAGGAGCTGATCTCACCTTATGCATTGTCCATGTCATCAGGCCCTGAAAATAAGAAGCCCAAGGTATTTTTTTTCTTGCATGCTGCATGCTTATCTTGAAACACAGAAGAATCTTCTTTTTAGGAAAAAGTCAGCTATTATTATATCCATTGTATGACTACGACTTCAGGGACACACAGACACAGACAGACAGACAGACAGACAGACAGACACACACACACACACACACACACACTTTGGTCCCCTCAAAGCTTTGGTCCCAGCAGATAGCATTTTGCAGTATGCTACTTTTCTGATAACTTAATATCAAGGGTCTCATTATCCATCAAAATAGTTTGTACTGAGCATTGAGTTAGTTGACAGAATTATACTGTAGGTGTACACTATAGATGCATATTATAATGTCCTAATGCACCTACGCTCATGATATAGCCAACACTACTTTGAAAATTTTCTGTTTCTTTGTCTTTGTTTTATCACCTTTCTTTCCCTCCTGCATGGCTGAGTTTTCTTTTTTCATTGCTCCCCATGCTGCAAACTATATCAAATTGTATTTTATTCTATACATACAAGGCAAAATAGAATAGAAACTTTTATATATAAAAATATTTAATTTGCTATAAGCACTAAATATTCCACATTATTCAACACAGAAAGAGTGAACAAATGGCATAAAGAAACAGAAATAAGAAAAAAGTAATGCTGATTTTAAATGCTCTGCTGAGAAAGGGTGTACAATAGCATTTAGCTAGTATGAGAGACGAAACATTTGAGGAGGACCCCACAGTTCAGTGCTGCTGGAGCAGGCTCCACCCTGGGGCGCAACAGCTTTCCATGACTCCTCAAAGGACTCAGGAATGGATCTTAGTTCCCTCAGAATTTGATAGTAGTTAAGTGAGTAAAATAAAGCTATGGACGCACCAGTGTTAGTAGCATGTGGGATCTTCAATTCAATGTGTTTAAATAATAGGATTTCAAGGCTTTGGAGTATCACAGAAACTGCGCTTAGTTCTGGTATTACCAGATGACAAATGTAAGGCTAAGGAAATAGAGCAACTCACGTGATATTGTCATTGATACTGCAACACACTGCAACAGAAAAAGTAGGCATTGCTCACAGTATGCCGACCACTGTCTTAGCTTTCTTAGGGGTCTATGTGATAATTTTAAGAAGAATTAAGAGGTAACTATTTATCTTGAAAAAAACTCATTAACATTTGACTATAAATGCATGATTGTGGAATTTGTGTGTTATGTACTAAAAATCATCAATCTAACAATTTCCTTAATGTGTTGATTTGTTATTTTTTAAATTTAACATAGGGTCTCCCTACATAGACCAGGGTGGCCTCGAACTTGTGATTCCTGCTTCAATCTCCCCAGTGCAGACACATATCTCCCCAATGCTCTGCTACTGATAATTATTCTTTAATGGTTTCTTGATGTTCTGGTTTCCTTTTTAGTTGATGTGATAAAACATCATAACCAAAAGCAATGTGAGGGGGACATGGTTTGTTATTCCTTACAGCTTATAGTCCATCATGAAGGGAAACCAGGGCAGGAAGGCAAGCAGGCATGGGACAGGGACCAAGGAAGATGTGCTGCTCCTTAGGGCTGTTCAGTTTGATTTTTATACAATCTAAGTCCCTATTTCCAGAGATGGTGTCACTCAGAGTGGGTGGGCCCTCCTACATCAGTCACCATAAAACAAAATATCCCCACAGACATGCCCACAGGCCAATGTGATGGAGGCCTTTTCTCAGTTGAGATTTCCTCTCCCCAGGTGACCCAATGTTGAGTTGAGTTGACAGAAACTAGCCCGCACACTTGCCATACGCTTATGTTGCTCATTATCCTTGTGCAAAGTCATTTCACCACAGAAGCTTGTTCAAAGGGTTTCTATTTGTGCTCCAGTGTGCTTTATTCACATTTGGCCCTATTGTAGATACAGTCAAGGTTTGATGAGGATAAGCCTGAAAAGCTTGTGATAAATTAAAGGCCTGTATGTCAGACCTACTTTCCCCTGGTTTTCTTTCTGCTCTCAATTTTGAAGAATTTTCAGTACAAATTTTCTTTATTTAATTTCCCTGACTTCTAGTTAAGAAAATTGTAGCTCATGGATGTCTTTGTTGAAATTGGCGTCTGTGAAAATAACAACAAGAATAGTTTACCCATCAGTCAAAATATTAACCTATTCTTTTGTTTATAAAATGTTTTAACACACAAATTTATAATTTCTGCCAAGAAGATGTTTCTGAGACATACTCTTACCTCTCAAATTAAGTTTTTGTCTTCTTCTTCTTCTTTTTTTTCTCCTTCTTCTTCTTCTTCTTCTTCTTCTTCTTCTTCTTCTTCTTCTTCTTCTTCTTCTTCTTCATTGCATAACTTTAGTTTAGAAGTTTAGAATTAGAAAACCAGCTCACTTTTTAATACAAACTACCCTTCTTGGGAGTTATGCCTTGAGTACAGCATTTCATTCAAGTTGACATGAGCAGCGGTGAATTGCGTTTCAATTTTATTTTTACACCTGGCTGTTTTGTTTAAATTGGTGCAATTACTTCACAGGAGGCAATGACAAAAGCTCTGAGACACCAAAGAATTAATTTGCTTTCATGAGTTGTGTCTTGCCTTAGTCCTTCCAGGGTGGTGCCAATCCAAGCAAAGTGCTCTTTTGAAGTTGAAAAAAAAAAAGTTATGCACCAAACAGATAGGGGTCTTCAAACACAGGTAGTCAACAAACTGAAACAGAAATGCCTGCAAAAAATCAGTTCAAAGTCTGGGCTCTACCTCCTATCCTTTGATACTAAAATAAAAATGAAATGGCTAGGTAGAGCGTGCTGAGATGAATTCAGAAAGAAAACATGTTTGAGGCTCCTTTGTCATTGCTGTAATTATATTGCATTAATATGGTATAATTTACATGCTAATTTCAGGTGTAGCTTTAATATATTCTGTTTTATATTCATGGCCTAGACATGATTGGCCTCTCCCTGAGTATTACTCAGACTGTTCTCTGGTCAGCTTCTATATTGTTTGAGGCAATTTCTCCTTTTGGGAAAGATGGGGATACAACATTCACTCGAAGTTGGGTTTGAGTTACAAATATAATTGGTTGTCATTTTAAAAATAGTTTGATATTTCCCCTCCTAGTAAGCTACCACGATGTTTCACATAGAATTGGAGAGAATATTATATCAAAAATCTCATATAATCTAGTGCACACTGAAAGTGGTTTCAAATTTCTTCCAAATGAGTGCTTCCGATGGTCTGGCTTGAAGCTATCTGGACTCAACTTGTTTACGGGATCAGTTGGCGTATTTATTGCTGCACAGGGTTTTATAGCCAGTGCCCTATTTATTAAACTCCCAGTCCTTTAAGGCATCAAAACATTTCCAATTTTGCTACACTGAACACTCAGTGCAGCAGACAGGATGCGACTTCCCTTGTGTTGTATAACCAAATATCATTTTAGAAATGAGTGACAGGAAACATGAGCTAAAAAATGAATCTAGGTCACTCATTCAATAAACAGATATTGCCATTCTAATCGGTGCTTTCCAAAGCCATAAACATTACGAATAGTGAAAACGAAACAAAACAACAACAAGAAAGGAGGTTTGCACTGTGTGGTGGAGGAGAAACAAATCATTTCCCAAATTTAAAGTCAGTTAACTTCTTGGAGGGTGGAGAGGTTATGGAGAAAGTCACTACAGATCTGTGTCAGATGGCTGGGCTATGTGTCTTTGAGAAGTCATCACGCAGGAAGTGTGCAGTGAGGAAAACCCCTGAGATTAATAGCTACTTGATTGGTAGGTAGCAGGACCAGGTTTGGAGCAGGTGCTGGACCCTATAGCCATCAAGAGGATGCTGACTTCTGACGTTGTCTGAGGAAGATGGGCTGGAAGCCAGATTCTGCTATAAAGTCTCTGACTTTCACTTTGAGGAAGGCAAGAAGCTGGTGGAGGTTTTTCATTTTTTTTTTTTAAATTGAAGTTTTAAAAATGTTTTTTGAAAGTTTCATACAAGTACAGTGCCCACCTGGTTTTCACATCTCTCTTCCCCACCACACCTCTTCCTACGCTTCCCCACTCCGTCTTCAATTAATGACATCTTACTAAGTATCATTTATAGATGCTTGTATACAGATGGGCTTAGGGCTGACTGTGTGACTTTACCCATCACAGGACTTCCTTCTGAAGAAAACTGATTGTCCCTCTCTCAGTAACCATTGAATGGCTGCGGTTCTTCATCTAGAGACCTAACTGTCTGAAAAATTTCCCATCCATGTTGTCATGCTGGATAATATTTAGGCAGCCATATTGCTGAGATTTCACGGGAAGGATGTTCTTGTGATGTCAAGAAGATGCTGTTTAACAGCAGGCGTCCTAGTCCTCTGCCTCTTACGATCTTTCCACCCACTCTTCCTCAAGACTCCTTGAGCCTTAAGACGTAGGGGTTGCATTGCAGATGTAGCAGTTGAGGTTGAGCTACCGTGATTACTTATACTTTGCATTATGGCCAGTTGTGCATCTCTAATAGCTTCCGTCTGCTGTGGAAGGAACCTTCTTTGAAGAGTGGTGAGAGCTGCACTGATTTGTGGGTATAAGCATACATGGTTAGAATACATTTAGATGTTATATTTATTTTTAAAAAAAATGATAGCAGTAGGTTCTTCTCTGGGGTCTTTGACCCTAGGGTAGTTGGCTAGGGTTACAGTATCAGGCATGGATTCTCCCACTTGAATGAAAGTCTTGTGTCTTTTTAGACAGCTGTTGGTTACTCCCTGGATAAAAATGCCACTATTGCAGCAGCTGGGTGTGGTGGCGCACGCCTTTAATCCCAGCACTCCGGAGGCAGGTGGATCGCTGTGAGTTCGAGGCCACTCTGGTCTACAAAGCGAGTCCAGGACACCCAAGGCTACACAGAGAAACCCTGTCTCGAAAAACCAAAATAAATAAATAAATAAATAAATAAATAAATGCCACTATTGCACCATTGGCAATATCTCGCTTGGCTGCTCACTAGTGAGTTTGTAGCTTAGAAGACTGGGTAGGACTAGCGATTGCTTTCCTCCATTAGAAGCTTCCATAGCACCTTTGGATACAAGGAGAGTCAGTTCTCAAAGAGGAAGCTTCCAGTTCCAGTTCAATTCTGTTCAGTCCTGTGTCTGAAGAGTGCAGGGCCTTCAGTAGCAGGGTTTTATTTCTAAGTTCTGGGAGGCTTTTGAATAACTAGGTGACACAATCTCGACGTGTATAAAGAATGGAATATACAAGGGTAAGCAAGGAAGTAAAAAGGCCTTGGGGGTGGTGGTGGTGATGGTAACTGTCTAGGTAAGTCATGGCCAAGTAACAGAAGTGAAAGTAAAGATGTTTGTTTATATTTTGTAAGTTGTATAACTTTTCTGTCACTAACTTTTTTTTTTGTACTCTTAATATGTTTCCTGTGATTTTTAGGGGACTAATTTAGGACATAATTCTCTTATCCTTACTTCTGTCACTCCCATCTCAATACTGAGTAGTTTTGTTTCCCATTTCTTTGTCTTTTCTCCAGATGGACACTGAGGTCTTCTTCGTGATGCATCACACTCACGTGTCAGTAGTTGATTAAAGCGTCTTTTTCATCCGAGGGGAGTGCTTGCTGTTTAATTGGGGAGTTGTTCAATTTGATTATAGAAGAGACTTCTTATTTTTCTTTTTGACGTGTGTGTGTGTGTGTGTGTGTATGTGTGATATAATCTTGAGTGTATGTGTGTCAACTAATTTGTGTGTGTGTATGTATATATATGTGTGATGTAATCATGTGTATATGTGTGTCCTCACCTGCTATGAACATCTGTAGCTCAGCTGTTGATAATATGATACACAACCTTTTTCAATTTGCTCTGTACCATATATTTTAAGATGGGGCAGCTCACCATTTTGACTTGACTGGCTGGCCAGAGAGTCCTCGGGTTCTTCCTGTAACTGGCCCCTGCCCCATTTCCCCCCCCCAACCCCTGCCCCAAGTGCTGGGGTTGCAGATGCGTGGAGTCACACCTGGCTTTTGCATGCTCGGAATCCAACTCAGTTCCTCCTGTTTGAGAAGCCAGCACTTTATCCAGTGAGCCATCTCCCTAGCCCCGGATACATTTTTTGAAAAAAAAAAAAAAATGGAAAAAGAAAACAGGTTCCAAGTTCATGACTTAAATGTTACTATTTCACATCAAGAAGAAAAATAAGGCTGAGTGTGGTGGTGCACACCTTTAATCCAGCAGGCACCCTGAAGGCAGAGGCAGGCAGATCACTGTAACTTCTGGGCCAGCCAGGACTGCAGAGTGAGAGACTGTTTCAAACAAAACAAAACAAAAAAACCAAACAACAACAAAAAACCAAAACCAAACCACACACACAAATCAACACCAACACCAACACCAACACCAACACCAACACCAACAATGATGCCTGTAGAACTTTAGCGTTGGAAGTTCCTGGGGAGGGTTTGATGGGGAAGGAGAGGCTCCTGATGGTCAGGGTTGTCTCGGGCCAGAACAACAGGTGAAGAACAAAGCGTGTACCTTTTCATGTTCTTTGGATTTTACTGTAATCTTCAGTTACATTTTTAGTCCGATACTCATACAAGCAAAGCGTGCTGCACATTTGTTCTGTGCTAAGCTGGTTTTAAGTATAAGATAATAAAATAAGAGGAGAAAGAATATAAAATCTCTCTGCTAAAAGACCTAGCAGTTGAATAGGGGCAGAAAAAAAATACTCTAATGAAATAAGTTTAATATATTTGGGATGTTCAAGTCACAGAAATGATAAATCAGATATGGGTAGAATTCCTGTGAAAAGCAGTGTACAGACAAATTTTATTAGAAGCTGCATCTTTCAAGTGTTCTGTTAGGCATGGGTCCTGACTGTAACATCCTGGCAGCAATCTGAAGGCAGTCTAAAGAGATACTTGGCCCATCAGACTATTGAAGCAAGGGGCCCTAAAAAATTGGAATTTTCTCAGATATATCATGCTGAGAGAAAGAAAAGACAGAAGTCTTGTGTCAACTGGAAGAATAACTTGTCTCTGGGGAAAATTCCTTATAGTTGACATCTTGTCAGGATGATTTGCAAGAGAGACAAGCAATGGTGAGCAAGCCACGTCTGGTCCAGGACTGTTTCATTACATATACACTGCTTTTCATTTGCTTACGTTGGAACCTCTCATACCGGGACCCCAAAGATGGATGTGGTTACCGCTGGGTATCTTTGTTTCATTCCTAGTATGGCCTCATTAAATAAGTCTTCTTTCTCTGCTTTTCACTATCACTTGTCTGTTTAATTGACTTACAGAGGAGGGCAGAGTACAAAGCCTACCTTGCCAGGCCTGCCAAGGTCCAGGGTCTGGGCCCAGCAATCCCAGTTACATTAACCCTGCATGTTCAGTTATCAGAAACATTAGAGACTGTGTTGCCAAGCACTGCAGAAATAATGTGATGGGTGTCTCCTACGAGTGGGCTCTGAGTTGAGGCTGATCTCAGATCTTACACCACAAAGATAATGACTGGAGTGAAGTGGGTGTGGTCCTGGAAAACTCAAAGATATAAAAAGAAGCTGGTTACTGTTGCAGTAAGAATTTACACCATGGAACTCATGCTCTTTATGCTGTGAAATAGTCTATATTTAAGATATATTAGTCCTGGGCCAGCCAGGACTTAACAGATGCTTAACTGAAAATACAAATTACAAGTTGCAGATCTACAGTGGATATCGTTGCACTGTTTGTCAGATTCAGAAAGATGCTTAGAGGTGCGTTTTCATTTCTATGTGAAGCTGAATATGATTCTTCTCTTTAATGCTTATGATGATTGTGCAGGTATGCTACACGGGTGTGAGCGTATACATGATGTATGTGTGTGTGGGGTGGTGGTGAAAGTGAGTGGAGGTTGGGGTACACCTTTGTGGTGTCAGATCGGCTCTTTGACCTTTATGTAGTTTCTGGGGATCACACTTACGTTCTATGAGGCATGTCGGTACTTAGCTACTGAACCATTCCTTCCCACCCTACTGAAGGTGATTCTTGTAATAGCTCAGGCTGTAATTCAAGTCATCTCAAATTATCTTCTCTACAACAGTTTAGAGTTATACTAAAGAATTCACATTTATACCAATGAGCTTTGCGTATCACCTGGAAGCTTTGGAATCTGGGAAGAAATTTGTTCCAAATCAGAACAAGGAACTCCATATTCAAATCTAAAAATATTGAGGAAACTCAGAGGAAAGACGCTAAAATCCAAAAAAGCATCTCTTATGGCAATAAGCGTGAGTTTTCAGGCTGAAAAATCAGGGGAAAGGCACTGTCTTAGAGAGGTACTGTATGCCAGAGAGTAGCCACTCAATAGGTAATTGTTGATGAATCTATTAGCTAAGTTATATGTATCAGTAAGATTGACAGGATGTTCTAGTCTACCACATTGAGAGAATCTGGTAGTAAGAGCTTTCCATTTTTGACGTATGTCTTGGATAACGATAAAGACGACACATCTAACAGAAATGGCTCATGAAATAATATAAAAATTCTTATTGTCATAGTTTAAAACAAGAAGAAAATCCTCTAAGAGGAAACTAGATAGAAATAATGCTCCAAGTCTAGGATACATGCTTTGACCTCAGATTTTCCCGATGAGTCTTTAGCTTCAGGGTTCTGTAAATGGATGCAATTTCCCCCATTGTTAATAAAGAAATTATAATTTCATTCTAAATCCTCACCCAGATACATTGCTTTCTAGAGGTGGCAGTGTGGCGGGATCACTGTAGGTACTGGGACTGGAACTGACCCCAGGGATCCTCCAGGAATTGTGCCTGAAGAAGATGATGAGAATACTGGACCCAAGGGAGTTGGAGGCTTACAGGAGATTACAAAGCTGCTGCTTCTTATAGCAAAGATGTGTTTGGAGAAAAGAGAGTACAAGATAAATAAACAGAACCTATTTTCTGATGAGAGCAGTGTTCGTATTCGGAGGTCTCTTTGTGTTTTTATGTTTATATGAGATTATGGGTATATGCATGAATAGAAATGCATGTGTGTGTTTGTATGTGTGTGCATGCATTGAAATACGTGCAATTATTTGCATGTGAGTGTCAGTGCGGGGTTGTGATTGACAGAATACAGCAGCTTCCTGACATCCTGACCTTTGGTTGCTAGTTTCACTATATATAATATAGTAAATAGAATGAAGAGGAAGAAAGTGACAAGAAGAATGTTTTTGGCTTTCAATACGCACCGTTGTTCTTCCTCTGGGTCTGCCATAAAGCTTTCTCTCTCCTCAGGCTCTTCTTAGGAAAATGAATGTACTAGATGCAACCTCATCATACAGGCTTAACCAAGTTTATTTTAATCACATCCAGAAAATTCAAGGATTTTTTTTAATTGAAAAAATTTTTCCATACAATATATTCTGGTCATACTTTTCTCCTCTTGCAACTTCTCTCACGTCCTCTCCACCTCCTAATGCACTCAACTTATACACCCTTTCTCTCCTTAAAAAACAAACAGGCAAACAAACAAACAAACAAACCCCAACCAAGCAAGCAGAGGAAAAACCCCACAAGAAACAAACAAACACCACGAAACCCCAAAATTGAAAACCACATTATACAAACAAAAGACCAATAAAACCCACCTCCCCACAAAAGCCTAAATTGTCTTCACAAATACCATTGCATTTGCTTTTTGTTGGCCATCTACTGATGGGTGTAGGGCTTACTCTAAAGTATGTTAAATATATCTAGTTAGAGTCTATTGGAGAAAAAGAACCCTCTTTGTAAGCAGGTTTCAATTGTAGATAGTGTCTTGGTTAGGGTCGGGAGCCTGTGTGTACTCCCTGCTCTGCCCTGGAACCCAGTATAACTTGAAACTGTGCAGGCACTGTACTTGATGCCACAAGTTCTGTGAGTTCACAAGTACATCAGTTCTGTTGTGTCTGGAGTATGCTGTTTCCTTGGAGTCATTTATTCCCTCTGTCTCTTAGAATCTTTCCACCCCCTCTTTCCTATAGCTTCCTGAGCCTTGAGAGGAGGGACTTGATGAAGTCATCTCAGTAAGGACTGAATGTTTCAAAAATCTCTTATTCTCTGACCATTGTGGGTCTCTGTGTTAGTTCCTCTTCTGTTGCAAGAGACATCTCTGATGAAGGCTGAAAGAGTCACCAAGCAGAATGTCACTAGAACTTATTGTATTTTTTTTTTAGCAAAATGAAGTTTGTGGCTGCCTGAGATGTGTCAGGCAGGGGCTCCACCACTTGGAAATGGCCTTAAATTGAATCAAACAGTAGTAATTAGTCACTCCAACAGTCTTTGTGACATCATTGTAGCAGTGTGTCTTGTAGGCAGGTCACCATGATAGTTCACAGGGTTTGTAGCTGGGTTGATGGCTACCATCATCCTTGGTACTGTATGGGGCTACTTTCCATAAACACTAGCCAGGAATGGTGAAACCTCTAGTTAGGCAACAGCCCAACTTTTCTGTGTCCAAGGAGACATGTTAATATTGTCATCAGAAATAAGATGACATCAACCATCAGTTTGAGGACAGCAACCAATAGCCCTGGCATTAGCCTGAGATGTCTGGGGCTTCCCATTGGGTCCCTGTGGCCAATATTCAACTAGATATAACTTATTCCTGAACAGGAGATATTACTTGATATTGAAAGGTGTCTAGTTTGGGGCATTGTCTCCCCCATGATTTGCTTTCTCCACTTAGATTTATTTCTCATATAGATATATGCAGAAGCCTTTTCAATAACAAGTTTACACACAGCCCCTCAAATGGCCCTTAGTGTTAATTCTCACTCCCATATCCCCTCCCTTGCTCATTTCTTCCTAATTTAATCTCTATTATGATTTAATCCACCCACTTCAGTCTTCTACCTCTCTATAATTATATATTCTATTTCCCCTTAGGTTTTATTTTTTGACAACTCCAGTTTTTATTGGTTAACACTTTGGTTTGCTTTTCAAGGAACTGAGGCAGCTTGGAGTGCTGTGCCATGCCCCTGCTGGCTGTGAGCCTCTGGAGAAGCTGCCTCAGGTAGGGAATTTGGTATAAAAGGAGCCTTGAATTTAGGTAACTAACTCAAGACCAGAGTAACACCAAATCAGAGCTTTTAATAATAGATTTTTATCTCATCCTAATTTCTACAGCTTCATTAATCTCCAACTCTCCCAAACAACTCCAAAACAAACCAGAGTTATGTTTGACTTAAATTTGGGATGTTTTAAATTTCTTTTGTTAACATCACTCATTAGAAAACAGAAGTATTTATAGCACTAAAAATGAGATTAAGAGATTGGGCCTCATTCCCACTATGGTAGAGTTTCTGATACTATTTAATTGTTGCCCAGATTGCTGTGTTAAAAACATCTGTCAGCCAGGTATAGAGGTCTAGCCAACAATTCCACCACTTGGGAGGGAGACACAAGGAGATTGTGAATTTCGGGCCCAGCTTGCGCTACATAGGGAAGTCAAGCCTTTCTTAGGCTATGTAGAGAGACCTTGCCTAAAAAATTAAATCTAACCAACCTGAAACTGCTGCCAAATTTTTTAGTATAATCTTCATTTTTATGAATGATACACATATGTATCAAGAGCTCAATTAAATTATTGGCATATTTACTAATAATAGCTATATAAAAATAAAAAAAATATTTACTTGAGAATCCAACAGAATTCTTATCTCATCTATAGAACTGTACATTGCTGACGAAATGCAGTTACTAAGACATTTATGCATACTGTTGTGAAAATGAATATTTGAAGTAATAAAACTGAGTACTATATAATTGCTCAGAATCTGCAGGGTAGCATGTTATTGTGGTGTTTCTTGACTTATCATTCTAACAAAATATTAATATGGTGGACTAATTTTTCTTTTTCAGAAACAAGTTGTGGAAAATAACCCTTTCCTTCATCTGATATTGTGTCCTTTAGCTTGATAGACCTGTCTAGAGTTATGTCATATCCTTTTCCCTTTTCATCTCCACTCTTGCTTTCTGGTTACCCATTCTAGCAATACAAGACCAAGCCAAGCTACAAGGCTTTTGCAGCAATACCTACAAACACATTGCTCCTGGAACAGAAGGTCAGTGTTGGGCTTCACAGAAAAGTGATGTTTATGTTTCTAGTATCTGTTTCGTTATTTGTATAACACTTCTACTTGGAAGATGTATGTTTTTCCAGTTATTTTACTAAAATCAAAACTGCTCCTAGTTTAGGACACTGTGGTGAAAGCATCTTGGTTAACATAATGGCTGACATCCTTGTTATCATTAGGGCTTGAATATGATCTCACAGATGTCTTGCCAAGCAGACTTGGAGGTTTGGCTGAGACTTCAGTATGTCTTCCTTTATGAATTTAAAAGATGTTTTGTTTAAGAATAAATTAATAAAAAAAAAAAAAAGAAAAAAAAAAAAAGACTGAAAGACATAGTAACATAGGTGTATAAAAATGAAAATTTAGGACATAAGGTGAATACTATGGTCATTTAGCAGAATAACAGTGCTAAATTCTCTTAGGAATTATGATCTAGCCAGATACCTGGCTTCTTGTTTTGTTTTGTTTTGTTTTGTTTTGCCAATTAATGGTACCAGGCATGAATTCCTAAACAGGCAAGTAAAGCAAGATCTCAAGTAAAAACCTCAAACGAAACACTTGGTTGTGGGGGACAGTGGCCAACAGTAGAAAGAGAAGGGGATGGATCATAGGGCTGTAGCCTATGGGATAAGACAGAAGGCTCTACAGTCTAGCATGAAGAAATTTCTGAGTAGAGAGCAGGAAGTTGCCTTTCAGGTGCAAAATAAAAAGTGGAACTATGTAGATTTTGGGCTAATCATTAAATGGCAATGTAAAAAAGATCAGCAAATAATTTAAAAGCCTAATGCACTAATTGCTAACACCAAAATTATACAAGCCGAGGATGGGAGCAGACGGTTATACTAAAGAAAGCCTTTCTTTAAACCTAAGAACCATTATGAAACTAAAATCCTCTATATTAATCTATACCTGCAACCTGATGATTGTTGCAGCTGGTTCAGGAAGAGGGAATGTGTGTGTGCACACACATTCACATACATGAACACATACAAGCACAGACATATGAAGACATACATACACACAAACACACAGGAACAATGATCAAAAGCAAAAAGATTTTTTACCGTCTGTTTCAGCACCCCACTATATTGTGTAATAACAAAAATAATGGTTCGTTATTCTCAGTTATACATTAGGGGATTGAGTTAGACCAAGGTTGGATGCATATGATTTAAAATTTATTCAAATAAATAACAATTGTTACCCATTTTGTAACAATTTCAGTTTGACCAGATAAAACAATGGAAAAATATTAACAATAATGAAAGAAAGAAAAATGTAGTATGAATTTCATTACCTCAAAAATGATGCTCTACAGGCGGGTTGCTGTGAGTTCGAGGCCAGCCTGGTCTACAAAGCTGGTCCAGGACTGCCAAAGCTACACAGAGAAACCCTGTCTCAAAAACAAACACATAAAAATGATGCCCCAAAAAAAGGCCCACATATTACAATCACAGTATGTATTATTTTTCTGGCCATTATTTATCACCCACAATTCAAACAGAAATAAATCATAATATTTCATATGGAAAAAAAAAAAAAAAAAAAAAAAAAAGAGTTTCTTCCTCTGTTTGCAAAAACCAAAGTAAAGGTGAAATAAGATCATATGTACAATTGGATACCTTTGTCATTAATTGATTAAGATTTGAGTAATATCAGCTTTCATTACGATATAATGTGCATACCCAGATATAATACCCAAATGTCTGCTATAGCAATGCAGATTCTATCACCAGATGAACCCCTTTTTTCATTCCTGTCAACCATTGGTTTTATCCTTCTCCCTTCTGATTAGCAAGGAGATTAGAGATCACTCCTAATGACTAAATAACTTTCATATGGATCTAGGTACTTTATTTTCCTTTTAAACATCACCAATTATAAAATTATAGGATGATATATATTTTAATAAGTTAATTACATGTATACAAGTGAAATCGCGTGAAGGAGTCACATCAGAATCAAAGTGAAAGTGTCTACCAAGTGTGGGAAATTATAGATGTCATATGTTATTTTATGGTGATTTATTTAGGATATTTAGTAGTTATTGCATTAAACCTATTTTTTTTTACATGGTTAATGATAGTGTTTCAAATACTGTTGCTATCATTTGTCAAATGTTAATTGTTTGTCAGCCAGATGGTATTTCGATAACCGGTTTATGATTCTTCACTCTTATTCTCTTAGAATGATCCAGAAAATGAAGCTTTTGTATGGTATCTAAAAAGTAGAAAGTATGTGGGAAATATTTAGCAATGTACAGTCAATATTAAGTAGGTAACATTTCTTGTAGCATATGTCTATGGTAACAACTCCCAATTATACACATGTGGTGTCTGAAAGTTTGTATTCTGTATGCACAAATGCTTTGATCTACATAGTTATCCACTGGGGAAACATCTGAGAGTTGGTCTCTAGATCCTTTCCCAACTTTCTACCTGGAATACCTTGGTAAAAGTTAAGATCGGAGTAAAGCCTTGGGAGAGATTGGGAAGTGACACTCCCCCAGGTGCCCCTTTTCTCCCTGTCTAGGGGCACCATGGTGGGACATGGTGGCAGCGTTTAGGAACATAGACTGCCAGTTTCAGGTGGTCATCTCTGAATTCTCACACCAGCATCTGCCTTCAGAGAACCGGGAGAGGTTTCTATAGTGAGGCAAAGCAGGCTCCCAGCCTGTTGTCTCTTCGGAGACACACTCCTTGGGTGTGAGATGCTGTGTGTTACTATCCTAACACTCTATGTAGGAAAACAGGTTGTTAGTACTACCTGTAGGTCTTTTAGATATGATACTAAATCATATTTCTTTTAGCACTTCTGACTTTCTAGCTTTCTTTTCTACTAACAAAGTATTTTATAGGGGTTATGATCTGTTGGATGGTAAGGGTGAAATTCCATCTGTTAACTTCCAGTTTTATCACAAAACTATTTCTAAAATGTATGTGAGGATATTGCTGCATACACAATCTGTGAAGTTCATATGAGATAGATTCTGTGTTTTACTTTGAATATAATATTATATAAGAAAATTAGTATCTTATTTTGGTACAATGGGATGTAGATGTCATGATACATGATTTAAAATAATGCTTCTCTAAGGAGGAGTAGATTATTGTAGCAAACACTAGTGTAGTTATTTGGCCAAGGTGAATTATTCTAGACCATAGATATTTTGGCTACTGAAAATCTATGAATTAAATGAGAATGATTTTTCATTTTCAGATCATTTGTATAATTAAAAAATTACACTAGTGACCTCACAATGCCACCAATCTTCTTCTCTTTAGTCAAAAGTGTCTCCCATGAACAACAAAACATTCAGAGTATACCCTTCATAGTGTTCACTGGCCACATTCTGGTTTTTACCTGCAAGGGATATGATAGCTTTGAAATAAAAGAACCCCATCAAACAATAAAAAGAATGAGCCTGCTTCCTCCAAGCCTTTCACCAGCAGTGTTGCTTTCATAGATGGAACCAATCAAGTCATATGCAAACACAAAATGAGTGCACCATTTGAACAGCAGAAAATGGAGCAAGGAAATTGTAATTTTACAATTTTCCTTCCATCCTTCCTTCCTTCTTCCTTCCTTCCTTCCTTTCCTCCTCTTCCCCCTCCTCCTTCTTTTTGGTTTTTTGAGACAAGGTTTCTCTGTGTAGCTTTAGATGTCCCAGACTCTCTTTGTAGACCAGGCTGGCCTCAACTCACAGAGATCCCCCTGCCTCTGCCTCTCTGAATGCTGTGTACAGGCATGCACCATCATGCCCAGCTTACATATTCTTATTAATTTTTCTTTTTGCTTGTTTTAAATCAGATGATTATTTTAAAATACTTTTTTTTAATAATTCAAAATTTCCCCTTTATACTTTCTTTTTCTTTCCTCTTTTGACCCATTCCTCTCCTGTTTGTGTCTTTTTTTTTTTTTTTTTTTTTCCTGTTCGGTAATCCTGGAGACTAAACCCAGGGCCTCGCGCATGCTAGACAAGCACTCTATCATTAAGCTCTATACTCAGCAGAGCAAAACTTTATGTAAAGTCACGTTCATTTCTTCCAACCTTTTCAAAGGATGGCGTACTGCTCATTTTCAGTGTTGTAGCTTATCGGAAGTGATTCAGTAACTTGAATTACTTGAAACCAACTGTTTATATGCAGTATAATTCATCAAGTTATCGGGGTAAAAGAGATTCACTTCCTAGTTGAGTGAGAAAACTAAGAACTTAACACTTAGATGCTCTTTTATTTTGGAAAGAATCAGTAATTTGGAATTTTAAAAAGTCTGCGTGCTTCATTTGTACATCTGTTTGTGCACCACATGTTTGTCTAATGCCAGGAGAAGGCACAAATCCACGGAAACTGGAGCTTCAAAAAGTTGTGCCATATGTGTGTTCAGGGAATCAAATCCCCTGGTCTGAAAGAAGAACAGCCAGCACTGTTCACTACTGACTGAGCCAGCCCACCAGCTCAGTAGTTCTCAGGGGTTACACATCAGATACTTACATGTCAGACATTTACATTATGTTTCACAAAAGAAGCAAAATGACAGTTATGAAATAACTTTTCGGTTGTGGGTCACCACAATATGAGGGACTCTATTAAAGCTCCTAGAACATTATAATGTAATATTTTATTAATTATTTTAAAATGTAATATAATGCGTTTTGGCCAATATTCGCTCCAGATACTCCCTTTATTTCAGTGGTTCTCAACCCGTGTGAGCTCGCTGGCAACCCTCTACACTAGAAATATTTACAATTATGATCCATAACAGTAGCAAAATCACAATTATATAAAGAAGATAATTTTATGGTTTTGGGGGGGGGTCACCATAACATGATGGTCTGTATTAAAGGGTCACAGCATTAGGATGGTTGAGAACCACTGCTTTAACTTCTAGACCAACTTCTCGCCTTCTTTCTTGTTTTTTAATAACCCACTGAAATTCGTTGTTCATGTGTTTATGGTTTGGTCTCATGGCCATTTGGTTCCAATGGAGAAAGGCCAACCTACCAGGGGCCTATTTCTTAAGGAAAACTGACCCTCCCTCCCAAAGACACAAACAACTGTCAACCACCCCCCCAGGTTGTGGTGGGGTCCATACGCTGCATCTCTCCCTCTGTGCTCAAACAGTGACTGCCTTGAGTGTGGGTAGGTCTCATGCATGAAATAACAAATGCTGTGAGTTTGTGAATGAGAAAGTTCTGTCATGTTCAGAACATGGTCCCACCTGACCTCTGGCTCTTAAAATAATTTTCACTCCCTCCTCTGCAGAAATCACTGATCCTCAGGGAGAGGGTGATATTGCAGTTGTCATGGTTGTCTCATTTTGATGGAGTACTCTGTAGACGTTTATCCTCTTTCACCAGTTGTATGTTTCTCTGTAAACCTCTGTTCACTGCTCAAACAAGCTTCCCTAGCGAGGTCGGAAAACTGCACTAATCTCTATGTACAGAGATCTGTATTTAGAGAACAATTTGGCACTTTGCACATTTAGCAGCATAATCGTTCTAGGTTTATCCACAGGGCCATGATCTCCCAAACCATGAGTTCTTGGCCAATTTATAGTATCAAGCATCTGTTTCTTTGTATGGAAGGGGCCTCAAATCCAATCAGAAAATGATTGATTACCGCCATAACAGTCATGTCACTATGGTTCCCTTGGGGATATCTTGCCATGCCAGTAGTTATTAGCTATTACAGACCATAGAGTTCAGAGCTTGGAAAGACAGTTGATAATCTGCCTCTCTAGCAGCCTATACAGCACCTTCTAGTACTCTGAAAGTTATCCAGCAGGGACAAAGCTTCCTCTTTAGTACCAACTTGATTTATTTATGTCCTAAGACCAAAGTTGGTAGCGTCTTCAGCAATAGAGCCTTACCTTCAAGTTCTGGAGGGTGCCCGTCTTAGTTAGATTTTCTATTGCATTGAAAAGAACCATGACCACAGCAACTCTTATAAATGAACACATTTATAAGCTGATTTACAGCTTTATAGGTTTAGTTCAACATCATGGTGAAAGCATGCCAGTGCGCAGGCAGACATGATCCTGGAGAAGGAGCTGAAAGGTCTACATCTTGATCCACAGGCAACAGATGACTGTGTGCCACACTGAGTGTAGCTTGAGCACAGGAGACATACCCATAATGATACACTTCCTCCAACAAGGCCACACTTCTTAGTAGTTCTACGCCTCATGGCTAAGCCATTAATCTATGGGGGCCATTTCTTTTTTTCTTTTGTTGATGCTTTTTTTTTAAATTAAAATTAAGTTAATTTATTCAGATTACCACTCAATTGTTTCCCCATCACTCGTATCCTCCCATTCCTCACTCCTTCCTGCTTTCACCCTATTCCCCTCCCCTAGGTCTAGGACCGAGGGGGACCTCCTCCCCCACTATATGGTCATAGGCTATCAAGTCTCATTTTGGTAGCCTGATTATTCTTTCTTTGAGTGCCATCAGGCCTCCCCACCAAGGGGAGATGGTCAAATATAGAGCACCAGAGTTCATGTCAGAGTGAGTCCCTGTACTCCACATAACTGTGGAGAATGTCCTGTCCGTTGGCTAGATCAGAGTAGGGGCTTGATGTTTACTCCTTGTATTGTCCTTGGTTAGTGCAATAGTTTGAGCAGACTGCCCTGGGCCTCAATCCACCCATCACTATGTTCTTCTTGTAGGTTTCTAGGACCCTCTGGGTCCTTCTATTTCCCCATCTCCTACATTTCTCTTATCTCCCAACAGATGTGACCATGGGATACTAATGTATATCCCACCTTCTATAGACTTAGTTAGGAATGAGGTACCTAGATAAATGACTTTTTAAATAGACATTAACTTCAGTCATAATGTGTACTTTTGTATATTTCAGAAAGTGTTTGAAAACTTTACAAGTTTTTTAATTAGTTAAGGCTGACAGCAATAAGAAAAACTTTAAATTGTGGAAGCATACTAATATTCTGAGCAAATATTGTTTTTACTATGAAATTGCTTTAAGGGAATAAAAAAGGAAGAAAAATCTATATGAAATAAAGTTATATGCACCTCATTGTGTTATACAAGACTAATTTTTTTGTAGAAAGATAGTTTTTCCCCTGAAGGAAGCTCATATTGTCTATTCCTGACCTTTCAAGCGTCCATAAGGATAACATCTTCATCTAGTGTTAGATACAACTTCCCCAATAAATACCATTACTGCTTGCCATTTTAATGCTACATTTAATTTATAAATAACTGTGTCTTTCCCAGATTCCAGAGCAGTTCAATCTTATGTAATAAAGTAAAATTATAGAAATAGTTTTTCAAATTTAAAGTTAAAAGGTTTATTTTACCATAGCAGAAGGATATAAGAAAGCTATTTTGACAACCACAATGAAAACTGTGGCATAAAAAAATAGAAAGGTAGAACTTTGGTTTATCCTGTTATCAAATCAATTTATCTCAAGTTGTCTGTTTAATATTTTAAAGCACAGTTGAGTGGAGAGTGGGGTCTGACTTTCACATGAACTCTGGTGCCCCATATTTGACCACGTCCCCTGGAGGGGGAGACCTGGTGGCACTCAGAGGAAGGACAGTAGGCTATCAAGAAGAGACTTGATACCCTATGAGCATATACAGGGAGAGGAGGTCCCCCTCAGTCACAGTCATAGGGGAGGGGAGTATGGGGAAAATGGGAGGGAGGGAGGAATGGGATGATACAAGGGATGGGATAAGCATTGATATGTAATATGAATAAATTAATAAATATAAAATAAATAAATGATAAAAATATTTTAAAGCACAGGTTGCTAGCTGCAGCCTGATTAAGTATAAGTCTTTAGTGAATGTTTAAAAATTTCATGGTTCAAAAAACAGTTTAGGACATGACCTACCAGAGTTATCAGTTAATATTCTGTTTTTTTATTTAATAAAGATATGCCCAGGACTCAAATTTGTACTAATTGGTTATACTCAAGTGTTGTCAGCTATGCATACATTGCCTTTAGAACACCTGTAAACACCAATCAGGGACCTATTGGTTCCCTTCTTTTAAAAAATTACATCGTGTCCGTCTTCTCTTTCCTTTCCCCAATCTCTTCCATGTAACCCCCTTCTCTCATTCAAATTCATGGTCTCTTTTTAAAAGATTGTTACACACACACACACACACACACACACACACACTGCTCAGTTCATAAACTATTATTTGTTTGTATACGCTTTCAGGAATGATCATTTGGTGATGTTTGTAGTTCTTTGTCTAAAACTGAGACCTCATGAGCTTTCTGTTTTCCGTGATTGCGTGCCTATTGGCATTGTCCTCATTCAGATTTTGCATAAGCAGTCATGGTAGGGAAAGATTCTCTGTAAATTTCTGTCCCTCAGAAAATTCTAGCTCTTACAATCCTTCTGTCCCTCTCTCCTGCAATGATCCCTGAACCTTAGGTGCAGGAGTTGTTGTTTTATGGGAACTGAGCTCTGCAACTCTGTTGTGATCAGTTGTGGTTTTCAGTAATGCTGTGTCTATTGCATATAAAATGTTCCTCGATGAGGGGTGAGAAATACACTTAACTGTGGTATAAGGACACACACACACACACACACACACACACAGACACACACTATGCTGGTTTAGCAAAATGACAGTCGGTCATAGGATCTCTTTTGAGGCCATGACTTTACTAGCCGTGGGTAGTTTGCTAGATTCTTAGTGCCAGGTATTTTTTTTGCCTTTATTGAGTTGGGCTTAAGTCAAATTAGAAAGCTGTTTATTACTACCAAGGTATGATGCAACTACTATACCGTAGGGTTACTGTGCTGTACTGGACATCGTTGCGGTGTAGAGGTGCATAGCTGGTAGGACTGTCAATTGCTTCTATTCTTTGGAAAATTTCATGGAACCTCCTGGAATGGTGAAAGCTAGTTCTCAGGAAGGAGGCTTTCAGGTCAGATACAGCTTAGGGCCTCTGATCCCTGTGTCTCTAGGCTGCAGAGACTTTGTTTGTCTATGGGAGACAAACCAAGGCAGTATCGATGGCCTATACTGTTTTGGGAGTCTCTTGGACAACCCTGGCCAACAATTCAAAAGAATGATTCTCATGTCTGTTAGGCTTTTTGCTAGCTAGTCTATGGCTCTTGGGGGAAGCATTGTCAGCCCAGATGGCAAAATTTAATTTAAACTATATGTATACACCAGCTTATGTGTATTATCAATATTTGTAGCTAGGTGGTTAGTAGTATGATTCCTTATTATTTTTCAGATGTCCTTACCGTTATTTTATCCTCCTCCTTTCTTCCTCTCCCCTCTATTATTAATTACAGTTGCTCCCTTTTTCACATTTTCCTTTATATCACTTATACACTGCTAGTCTAGTCCCCTCTTTGTTTCTTTTCCACTTTGATACCAGTGAAACATTCTCTTGTCACTTTCCCTGTTTCTGCAGTTACTCCAGATTGTATATTCATATCTGAAGATGTGTTTTAGGAACTTCAGATGATAGAGAAGAAGTGACACTTGCCATTCTGGGTTTGGGTTGTCTCACTATGATCATTTTTAGTATCATTCATTTACCTGAAAATTTCATGATTTTGCTTTTCTTTTTAGGTTAATAGTATTCCATTGTACCACATTTTCATTATTCATTTTCAGTTGAAGGAAGTTTAGATTATTTCCATTTTCTAGCTATTGTGAACAGAGCCACAGTGAACATGGATGAGCAAGTATCTGTGGATTAGGTGTTGGTTGAGTCCTTTGAGCATGTGCCAAAGAGTGCTATAGCTTGGTAATATGGTAGATTCATGTTTAACTTTTTAAGAATTCCTTACATTGATTTCCAGAATGGCTGGACCAGTTAGCATTACTCCCAACAGGGAATGGTGATACTCTTTCTGTATACCCTTTTCAGCATCTAACACTGGTTTTTTTGTTTATCTTTGCCATTAGGTAAGACAGAATCTCAATGTTAGTTTGATGTGGAGTTCCCCAATTGCTAGGGATGAGGAACATATTTTGGGATATTTTGTTTTTCAATTTGTCTAATTTTGCTTTCTTTAGTTCTTTTTATATTGTTTATTAACCATCTGTCAGATGTAAAACTGTCAGAGTCTCCCCTATTCTATGGACTTCCTCATCATTTGATCGACGGTTTCTTCAGCTCTTTAGAAGCTTCTCAGTTTTACGAAGTTCCATTTGCATTCATTTGCCTTAGTACTTGGACAAATAGGGTCCTACTAAGAAAGTCCTTCTGTGCAATATATCAAGTAGGGTACAGCCTATGTTTTCACCTATAAGTTTCAGTGTTTCAGGTGTCACATTGAAGTCTTTGATCCATTTAAGAGTTAGATTTTGTATAAAGTGATAGGTGTCTAGTCTAATTATTTATATGTAGGAATCCTTAAAAATAGTTTATTTTCTCCAGTGTATGATTTTGATGTATTTGTTAAATATTTACTGGCTGAAGTTGCATGTATTCATGTTTGAGTCTTCCATTTTGTTTCATTAATCTTCATTTAATTGTGTGCCAGCACCATTTTTTTATTATCAGGTATCTCTAATATATCTTGATATCTGGATGGAGCAACCTCTCCAGTGTTGTTCTTTTTCCTCTGGATTGTTTTGGCTGTCTGAAGTCTTTTGTGGTTCCCTGAAAGTTTTAGAATTGGGGATGTTGACTTGGATTTCACTGGATCTATAAATGGCTTTTGATAGAATGGCCACTTTCACAATACATAAACTAGGGATGTCTTTCTATTTTCTAGTGTCTTTCCCTGCCTGTTTCTTCAGAGGCCAAAAGTTTCATTGTAGAAGTCTTTCTCCTCCTTGTTTATGTTTATTCCTAGATATTTTATTGCCTATTGAAATGAGAGTGTGTTTATGCTCCTTCTCTGTGTTTTTGTTGCTGTGGATAGAAAAGCTATTGACTCATGAAAGCTATTGATTCTGTATCCTGCCATGTGCTGAATTTGTTTATCATTTCTAGAAGGTTTCTGGTAGAAGCATGTACAATATGTGTACAGTATGTGCATTTATAATAATGTGTCATCAAAACAGGCATAGATTGATATCTTCTTTCCTATTAGTATCCTCTTAAGTTCCATCTTTTGCCTTATTGTCCCAGCTAGTGACTTGAGCACAATACTGAGAAGGAATGGGGGTAGTGGCCACTCCTATCTAATTTCTGATAACGTTGCTTCATATTTTCTCCATTCTGAATGATAATGGCTATGGGTTTCTCAATACAGTCTTTATTATATTAGGGTATGTTCTTACTTGTCCTTCTTTCTAGGATATTTGCCATGAAACCATATTGGATTTTGTCAAAAATTTTTCTGTACCCCTTGGACTAGTGTTTTGATATAAGTGAGTATATACCCTTTGTCTCTTTTTGCTTCTGGGTGAACTCACTCATTATGATAATTTCTAGATCATTCCATTTGTCCACAAATTTCGGGAATTCCTCGTTTTTAATAGCTGAGTGGTATTCCATCGTGTAAATATACCAGAGTTTCTTAGTCCATTCTTCTACTGAGGGACACTTAGGCTGTTTCCATCTTCTGGCTATTATGTATAGAGCAGCTATGAACATGGTTGAGCATATGTCCCTGTCATGTGGTAGGGCATTTTCTGGATATATTCCAAGGAATGGGATGGCTGGGTCTTGAGGAAGCCCTATTCCCACTTTTCTGAGAAAGCACCAGGGATACATGCCATGAAAATCTTTACTTACCAAGAAAGTGGGTCAGAGGAAAGGATATCCGATTGAGACTTTAGGCAAGAGTAGCATGGAAGAAAGAGGAAATAGTAGGACCCACAGGGTCCTGGAAACCTACAAGAAGAACTTTATGACAGGCAGATCTGGATCCTGGGGTCCTCCTCAAACTAAGGCACCAGCCAAGGAGAAAATAGGCAGTAAGCTTCGAACCCCTACCAAGACCTAGCTGACGAACAGGATATTCTCCACCGTTGAGTGGAGAGTGAGATCTGACTCTCACACAAACTCTGGTGCCCCTTTTCTGACCATGTCTCCTGGATGGGGAGACCTGGAGGCACTCAGAGGAAGGATAGCTAGTTACCAAGAAGAGACTTGATATTCTGAGAGCATATATAGGGGGAGGAGGTCTCCCTCAGTCACAGACATAGGGGAGGGGAGAAGGGGCGAAATGGGAGGGATGGAAGAATGGGAGGAAACAGGGGAAGGGCTAACAATCGAGATGTAATATGAATAAATTAATAAAAAAAGTTTTTCTGCATCTATTGAGAGAGTCATGTGGATTTTGTCTTTAAGTCTGTATATTATGTATATTACATAGTTTATTATACTTATTGATTTGTATATATTGAGCCATCCATGCCAGTTATAAAGCTAATTTAGTCATGGTAGATAATCTTTTTGAAATGTGTCTGTATTTGAATTTTAATTATTTTTGAGCATTTAAAAAAATCTATATTAATCAGCAATGTTGGCCTATAGTTTTGTTGTATCCTTTCCTGTTTTTTGGTTATTAAAATAATACTGGCTTCATAGAAAGAACTTGGGAGAACTCTTTTTGTTTTTATTTTCATTTTTAAAAAATAGCTTAAATAGGAAGCTGGACATGGTGGCACACTCCTGTAATCCCATCACTTGTGGAGGCAAAGGCAGGTGGATTTTTGTGAGTTCAAGGAGGTCAGCCTAGTCTATAAAGTGAATCCAGGACAGCCAAGGCCATATAGAGAAAACTCTGTTCAAAAAACAAAACAAAACAAAAATAAAACACACACACAAACAAACAAACAAACAAACCAAAACAACCCAAAAGTTTAAAAAGGGTTGATTATAGATCTATTTGGAAAGTCTGGGAGAACTGTGTGTGTTGCAAATCCATTGTTTTAGTTGGGGGACTTTATTACATTTAAATTTTCTTATTTGTTAAGGGTTTCTTTAAATTGTTGACTTCTTGTTTAATTCTGGTCATTTGACTGAATCTAGTAATTATTCTATTTATCTTAGGTTTTCCATCTTAATGTAATACAGGCTTTGAGAGTATTCCCTTATGATATTCTGAATATCTTTGAAGTATCTTTTGGTGGCTCCTTATATGTTTCTGATTCTGTTTAATTTGGTTTCTCTCTTTACTTTGAGTAGTTGTGTCAAGGGCTTGTCAATGTTATCTTCTCAAAACCCAGCTATTTTACTTTTTGCATCATTTTCTTTGTCTTTATTTTATTTATTTCCCCTCTGATTTTTATTATTTATTTCCATTAATAGAGTTTAGATTTGGTTTGTCCTTGTTTTTCCAAAATGTTGAGTTGCATCATTAAGTTACTTATTTGTACTTCTGATTTTTCCATGTAGGTACTTGGTTCCCCTCACAGGATTGCTTACAATATCAGAGGATTTTTGTGTTGTGTTTCATTTTCATTTAGCTCCAGGAAAAAATTTCATTTTTTTTCTTGAGTTGTTTTTTGGCAAATTTACCATTCAGTAATGAGTTGTTTAATCTCCAGGAGTTTGTATATGTACTAGAGATTTGTTTGCTATTTACCTTTAGTCTTATTGAATTATGGTCATATCAGATATACTTAGTTATTTTAGTCTTTCTGAATTTGTTACGATTTATTTATTTTTGTCCATAGGTGTGGTCTGGTTTAGAAGTTTCCGTGTGCTGCTGAGTAGAATGTATAATCTTTGGCATTTGGATCATGGCTTAGTTAGGGTTTCTAATGCTATGATGCGACACCATGACCAAAAAGCAATTTTTGGGAGGAAAAGTTTTATTTGGCTTATGCATCCATAGCACCATTCATCACTAAAGGAAGTTAGGGCAGGAACCCAGTCAGGGAAAGAACCTGGAGGCAGGAGCTGATTCAGAGGCTATGAAGGGGTGCTGCTTGCTGCCTTGCCCCACATGGCTTACTCAGCCTGCTTTTGTATAGAATCCAGGTCCACCTGCTCAGGGATGGAGCCACCCACCATGGGCTGTATCTTCTCGTACTAATTAAGCAAATGCCCACAGGCTTGCCTGCTCTCAGCTTATGGAAGAATTTTCTCAACAGAAACTCTTTCATTTCTGATGACTTAAGCTTCTGACAAGTTGACATAAAACTAGCCAGGATATGTGGAACATTCTGTAGGTACCTGGTAAGTCCATATGATGTCTAATGTTATTTTATTCTGATGTTTTTCTTCTTAATTTTGTCCAGGTAACCTGTCCATTGTAGAAAATGGGATATTGAAATCACCTACAATTAGTAGGTGGGTCTTAATCTGTGATTTAAACCCAGCTATACCCCTGTTTTAAAAAAAAATGAAATTGGGTGCACCAGAATTTGGTGCACTCAATGTTTAGAATAGTTATCTTCTTGGTTGACTGTTTCCTTGGTTAGAATGAAGTGTCCTTTATCCCCTTTGAGGTAGCTTTAGTTTGAAACCAGTCTTGTCACATAGGATAGCAATGACTGCTTCCTCGTCTCATTTGATCAGAGAGTAGCACCCTTGTATTCTATCACAGTGCCTATTTTTAGAGCTAAGAAGTACTTCTTGAAGACAGAAGTTAGATGGATTTTCTTAATCCATTTACCAAGCCAGTGTCTTTTGATTGGAGAACTGATGTCAATAATATTGAAAATTACTGAAAGTGTGTGTGGTTTGCAGTCATGCATTGTTGATTTTTGTTCTCAGTGGTCCTTTGTGTTTTTAGTAATTATGGCTTCATATTTCTTTCTACAACTTCTTGACCACAGTCCACAGTCTTTTCAGTCCAAAATTTTGCTTGTTATATTTTGTTAAGGTTATTTTGTTGCATATGGTTATTTTTAAATTATTTATATTGTATATTTTTTTCTTTCTCCTTCAACAATGGCAGATAGTTTTGCTGAGTAGTTTAGCTTAGGCTGGCTGTCATGGTACTTTGGGACTTGGAGTACATTGCCACAGGTTCTTCTGGCTTTCTAAGTTTCTAACGAGAAATCAGTTGTTATTCTAATGGATTTTCTTTGTATGTGACTTGTGTTTTTTTCTCCTGAACGTTTCAATATTTTTTCTTTGTTCCGTATAGTTAATGTTTTAGCTATATAATACTGCAGGGAATTTCTTTTCTTGTTTGGTCTATTTGGTGTTCTCTGTGAATAATGTATCTGTACAGGTATGTCCTTTTTAAGTTTGGGAGGATTTTCATAGTTGAAAATGTGGTTTATGCCATTAACCTGGAATCCTTCTCCCTCATTTATTATTATAATTTAAAAATTTGGTCTTTTCATGGTATGCCACATTTTCTGTATATTACTTTTATGTTTTAAAAATTATATTCTTTGCTTATTTCATCTATACCCTCTACTTTATCTTCAAGTACTATTGTTCTATTTTCTGTTTGCTTTACTTTGGGCTTTCTAGTTCAGTGTTTGTGTTTTTGAATTCCATCTTAATTTTAGCTTTAATACTTTTCAGGGTTTCTATCACTATTGAATTCTGTTTTCATATCCTAGATCATCTTCATCTTCATAATTCCCATCAGCTCCATGTTTGTGTTTTATTGTGCTTCATTTAGGCATTTTCTCTTTTTTAAACTCAAATTCATTGAACTATTTGTGCCCGTTCAACTCTTTGAATTCTTTGATAAAACTTAATTGTTGTTTTAAATTCTGTGTTCTAGGGTTCATCTGGGTAATTTCCATTGCCACACTAGTGGGGTTGGAGGGAGGATACAGCCTTGATCTTTCATATTCTTTTTATTTTTGTGATGAGATCTAGGCATGTGGGCTTCTTTTGTTAGTCCTACATCTGGTATGCATAGAGCAATTTGGAGCCACAGAGAACATGTATAGGTCAGGTTGGGCCTAGGAGTTGGGTATGGCTTAGGTGGATTGAAGTCAGCTGGATGCAGGAGATGGGGTTGATGTGCAGTGTGCATCTGGGTCCAGGAGTGGAGTTTAGGGGTAGAACTGGGGATTGGTGAGGCTTCCTGGGGATTTGGATAAGAGCTGGCTAAATCCTGGGGAAGGATTGCAGCATCTGGATGGATAGATAAGTGCATGCAGTGTGGTAGGGTCCTGTGGGTGGGAGGCAGGCATGGAAGTCCTGGAGGAAGCTTAGAAGTTGGATATTGTATAGGCAGAGTTGATTGGACTAGCCTAGGGCACTTGGGTACCACAGGGGCTGGATCTGAGAAGCTGAGGTAGACATGTGCATAGAAGAATCAGGATTCCTCATCTGGCTGGAGCCTAGAGAAGGTTCTGTAGAATCTGGCTGTGTGGTTGGACAGAATAAGTCCCATTCATTGTACATTCACTGAATAGTTACAAAAGACCTAACTAGAAGGGAAGTTATTTTATACCTGATGACTTTTAGCACCTGGACAATGCAGTTAAGAGAGCTTCTGTATTGATAACTCAAGGATATGATACATGCTTTGATATTTTTCTTTTTAAAAATTCTATTTGATTATTCACTTTACATCCCTATTGCAGCCTCCTTCCTCCCCTCCTCCCAGCCCCACCCTCTAACCCTCTTCCTCATTTCCCCCTTCCCCTTCTACTCAGAAATGAGCGTGCCCCTACCCCATCCTCAACAAATCCTCCCCAGACATCAAGTCACATCAGAACTAAGTGCATCCTCTTCACCTGAGGCCCTACAAGGCAGCCCAGCTAGAGGAAAGTGGTCCAACAGTAGACAATAGAGTCCAAGTCAGAGACAGCACCCACTCTAATTGCTAGGGCACCCTCATGAAGACTGAGATGTCCATTGGCTACGTATGTGTAGGGGACCTAGGTTAAGTTCTTCCGTGTTTTTTGGTTGGTGCTTCAGTCTCTGTGAGTCTCCACGGTCTTCGGCTAGTTGACTCTATCGGTCTTCTTGTTTCTGAATTCGAGTCCAGCCTAGTCTACAGCGTGAGATCCAGGACAGCCGGGGCTACACAAAGAAAACCTGTAACAAAAAACAAAACTAACGAACTAACTAATTAATTTTATTTATTTATTTATTTATTTATTTATTTAGTGAAATTTAAGAACATTTTTCTCCAGATGCCCTTTTATTTAACATAGTGTGGGCAATTGGATTGTTTCAAAGTCACAGCCTCACTTCCCAGCATTCATTGTCATGCTGACATTCATTAGGTATAGTTCAGTATTTCAAGTGGCATAAGAATTATACATTCCTGTGGTGATTTTCCACAGACTACGTATTGACTTCATTTGGTTTGGGCTGAAAAAAAAAAAAGTCAATTCATGAATACTGATCACATACTAAGGTCTTTGATGGCAATGAGTTGAATAGTAATATTTAACATACTTATTGTGTTAAACACTCAGTTTATGATGGGAGCAGACGCAGAGTCCTACAGCCAAATAGTAGGCAGAGCCTGAGGAGTCCTGTGCAGCAGTGGGAGGAAGGATTAGAGGAGCAAGAGGGATCAAGGACACCACAAGAACATGACCCATAGAATCAACTGATGGTGACTCAAGTGGGCTCACAGAGATCAGGGATCCTGGATGGGTCTGTCCTCTGTCCTCTTGTTATGGTTTTGTATCTTAGGGGTGTCAATCCACCCTGGAACCTCAAGTTCTCACAGGACTAAGTGCATCCTCTTGCACCGAGACCAGACAAGGCAGCCCAGCTAGGGGGAAGGGACCCAAATGCAGGCAACAGACTGTCTCTGATTCTTTTGCTCATTGTTGGGATCTTTTTTCTCTTATGGGGTTGCTTCATTTAGCCTTACTGTGAGAATATATGCCTGGTCTTCTTGTAGCTCATTATGCTGTATTTGGTTGATAATTTTGGATGGCCTGTTCTTTTCTGAGGTGAGGAGGAGAGACTGAGGAGAAGAGGGATGGGAAAATGTACTCAGGATATAATATATGAGAGAAGAAAAAATACAGGGAAAAAGAACCACTCAGTTTAAATCACTTTTCTATAGTATTTTACTGAGAACTACAATAAGTATGTTATTTATCCATTTAACTCTCTTTCTTCCTCAGTTTACCCTTCAACCTATTCTAAATACCTTTATTAGTTCCTTGATCACAATGTAACGAAAGATTCAATAATTTAGAGATACAATTGAAAAAGCATCCCTGATGCAATAGTATTTTTTTGATTCGTGTACATGTGCGTGCGTGCATATATGTGTGTGTGTGTGTGTGTGTGTGTGTGTGTGTGTGTGTGTGTGTGTGCGCGCGTGCGTGTGCGCGCATGGAGAGATCCAAGGTTGATATTGGGAACTATTTACTATTGCTTTTCTACCTTAATTCTTTGAGGCAAAGTTTCTCAGTGAAATGAAGAGCTCTCTAGTATGGCTAGTCTTGCTAGCAATTTGCCTTGTGAGTTCCCTGTCTCTACCCTCTAAAGCTGGAGACACAGGAGGACCACGATGCTTACCCTGAATTTATGTGGGTTCCTGGGGATCTGAATATGGTTCTCATGCCTGAGTGGCAAGCACTTAACTGTGGAGCCATCGTCTCATGATACAATACTCTTCAGATTTGCAAACGGTACTCCTATCCAAGGAATGGCTAAATTTTGGACTGGATTGAGGTCAAGAGAAGACATTTGGGTCTTCACAGGTGAGAGGAATCCTCTATGTGAAATTTAGAGCAAGTCAGTCCCTTCCCCCACAAAAAGATATGGAATTCAAGGGACACAAGTGGTTCTTTTTGGCTAAAGAATGGCAGTAAGACACACATGGGAAATCATAGCTGGGAAGTCGAGGAGTGGCATAAAACAGCTCTTCTGCTGTGTTTAGCCTCCTATACAAAATTTGGATTTTATTTCTTGTATCTCTTTTCTCTATAACTAATACTATAGTGAGGGTCTCTGTGGTCCAATGCCCAAAATAGATTCAATATTTCATGTGGCTCCACATCTGGCAAATGAGAAGATCCTCCAATGTTGAACTATACCTTGCTTCTCCTACATATCTGGGTAAATGTGGCTCCCTCGCCAGACAACTCTTCTTCTCGAAAGACCAGGTGCTGCTCCTGCTTATGCCTTAGAAGCAGCTTTCAGTAGCAGCAGGTTTGTTGCAATAGTCGAATCACATATCTCTGTAATCAGGTGACACCTCATCCTCTTGATACTGCGAAGGCTTCCCTTACAGTCCTCCGTTGTTCTTTAGTAGGGTTCCCTGGCTTATTTTACGGCCTCATCCTCTGGACTGTAGCTCCCCATCACTGCACACACTATATTTGAAGCACTGTCACTCAATCTGTGAAGTGCAGGCATCTTGTACTCTGTAACATTAAAGAACATTAAAGAACAAGTTCTTCCTCACCTACAGGGGAAATAGCGGATGAGAAACCCACACCGGGGAAAACTAAGCTCTCTGAGTAGCTCTTATGAATGTCTTTGTTTCCTTCCCACTATTTCTCATGATTAATCATAATTTTAGGACATAAAGGACAAAAGCATAAGGCTAATTACTGTAAGATTGTCTATTGTTATAATTAATCTCCCAAATTTTGTATTCTAATAGAGATAAGCCGAATTTGAAAACAAAAAATTTCAGACAATATTTTTCTAAATAAGGAGTGTTGGAAGAAACAGTCTTCCCCAGGGAAGATCATTCCAAATGGTTTTCCAGTGCCAAATGGTCATCCCTGAAAACACATAGGCGACTTACATAAGACTGAGTGGTTATATTTAGGAGTATATATGTGCATATATGTATGGATGTACGAACAAGTAAGGAAAAAAGAGGTAATGAATTTAAAAAAGACCAAGAATGTGTATCGGGAAGGCTTAGAGGGAGGGAAGGGGAAATGATATTAGGATCTCAAAAATTAAAAAAAAAATATAAAAATTTAACTATTAAAGTAAACCATGAAATTTATCTTTCACGTTCATTTTCTTGAACTCTTAGGCGTATATTCCGTGTTCAGATCATAGTTCTACCAGACACAGTGCCTGTTAACAAAGACTAATAATTTTAGATCTGTGTCAGTTCTTGCTCTGTAAAAATAAATAGGAAAAAAAAAAAAAAAACCCCAAACACCAGATCCTGACGAGCAGTGAGCGCTGGGGTCCCATGGCTGGTGAGACGCTTTGTTGTCAGGGTATAAGAACATCAGAATAAAGGAAGGAAGGGTAATTAAATGAAAGTGTAATAGAAAATAAATGGCTATAAAATCAGAAAGAAGTCATTGGAGGAAAAAGGTGGCCTGTGGGAGGATCCAGGAAATGGCAGACAGGTATGAAGGAAGAATATCAGTAAGATACAAAGTACACTACAGAATGCCACAGTAAAACTGCGCTGGCTAATCTTGGTTTTCATTTGGAAACATTTGGGAATAGTCAGCTTTTAGTTGAAGAACTGCCTCTATCAGATTGTCCTGTGGGCATGTCTATGGTTTCCTCTCTTGCAATCCTCTTTCCACTTTCGTCAACTGTAATCACACACACAAAATATAGAAGATAGATAGATAGATAATAGATAGATAGATAGATAAACAGACAGAGTGATAGATGATAAATAGGTAGATACAGATATATAGATATTGATATAGATAGATATAAATAAAACTAGCACATCTGCATATGAGAGAAAGAACCCAGCATTGTCTATGTCTGGGTTATTTTGTTTAATCATTTCACATTTCATCTATTTTACTGTAATGATGTCATTTATTGAAAATAAATTCTCATAAATAAAGCAATTTGATGGGTCAAAAAAAAAAAAAAAAAAAAAAAGAACATCAGAATAACGGTGACAACGTCAACACTGGGAAGTGAATGCAGATGAGAAGACAGGGCAGCTTGTTATTCCACACACTGCAGAAGCCATTCCAGCCGAGAACTGTCTTATTCGTCTGTTTACAAACCCTACTAGGACACACTTATGCAAGTGATCATTTTTCTGTTGTAAAGCTACTGCCTTAAGGGATCAGACATGTGTTCTAATTACTGTGCTAATCATACTTTATAACCTTTTATAATTGCCTTCAAACTCATCCCACATATTTTTGAATGACTTTAATGATGATAAATTGTCAAACTTTGAAAGTGAATTAGGACTGGATATCTTGAGAAATTCCCTGTAGCAAAAGACTGAGAGTCAATGATCAGAAATTTAAAAGACAAATAGGTATAAAGGGTTAGGATATGTTACGGAGTAGGAAAGGTCGAAGGAGAGGCAAGGGCAGCGTAGAGGAGAGAATATTGAGAGACAGAAATGTCACTAAAGGCTTTTGAAAAAGTCATATGGAAGCTTACTACTGTAGAAGCTTCTGCCTACATAAGTAAAAAGACTTAAAACAGAGAGAAAGAAGGTCAATTTTCTTTACCAGTGTAGCCCCTAATAAGTAGACTATGACCATGCTTTAGTGGAAGGCCACATATCCACATTTAGACAGCATAAATTGGTCATGACAGAAGAAAAAATCGACACAAAGTTGGCTGAAGAGATAGGGGAGGTATGTGTGGGATAAGTTGTGGGGGAGAGAGTGAACATGATCAGAAATTCTCAAAAAAGTAATGGACTAGATAGAAATAGGTAGAAATGTATGAAATTACCATTTACTTAGGTAATTTTCAAGTGAATACTGATAATTCCATATGCTTCGACCCAAGAAAAACCTTGACAACAAAAATGTAAGAGGAATCTCCAAGTTGTCAGAAAATGTTTATTTGCTTTCTGATGCTATTTGGAAGGTGTTGAACTTTTGTCAACCAGGCAAGAGTTGAGAAGTGCTGGGCTGTGAAAGGCAGAACTAAAAATTGCATTACTCTTCAAAACCAAGATTTTTAAAATACTGAATTCTCTAGAACAAGATGGATGAGAAAATATTATTCTCAAAGATACATGACAACGATATTTGCTTAGGTAGGTTAGAAGTGACCTTTAACCAGAATCTTAACTTTTAAGTGAGTTTGAAACTTAAATTCACAAAATCTCCATGTTAAGAAATTAGTGAGCTTAAAAATATTAAATTAGCTTCTGAAAATGGATGGACAGTCCATATTGGGGCAGTTGTCTTGCAGATCACAAATAATCCCAGAATAAAATGTCTAAAAGAAGCTTCTTGCTGTAGATATAGCTCAGCTGATACAGTGCCTACCTGACTTGCACATAGCCCTGGGTTTAATCTCTAGTAGCAGATACACTAGGCAGAATGGTGGCCCATGCCTAAGGTTCTAGAACTTGGGAGGCAGAAGCAGAAGACCAGAAGTTCATATCATTTTTGGATACACAGAAGTTGGAGATCAGTCTAAAATGTATAAGACGATAGCATCACAAAACCAAAGAGGATGGTATGACATCATTGGAAGAGTAGGGAAAAATTACTGAGAAGAAGAAAATTCCACTTGGTTTCCTTCTAGGTTTTATTTACATTCTTTCAAGACTGACCACTATTTACTCACGGTCAAGTAGCTAAAACTTAGCAAAAATCTAAAACCTTGTTGATAAAGAATCAGAGAAAAACACATGAGGTCATGTAGAAACTAGAATTCGAGGGGAAGGAGGGAATACTGGAAGTCTCCTCAAAGAAGGGCCCCAAGTGCTGCTTCATAAGACCAGACATAGTGCACAGTAGCTGAGTAGAGACTTTGGTTGCTACTCAATATCAGGGAGACCAAGTTTAAAGCAAAAGACTAAAGAAAGGGCTGATGAGATGGCTCAGGAGGCAGAAGTGCCTGCTACACCTGAGGGTGAGTCAACTCGCATTAGAACATCCATGGTAGGGGAGAAGTAGTCCTCTGATATCTGCACAGGTATTCATCACGGCACGCACGCACAGAGCAAACAAATACAATGGAAGACTTGATACCCTGTGAGCATATACAGGGGGAGGAGGTCCCCTCGGGCACAGTCATAGGGGAGGGGAGTAAGAGGAAAATGGGAGGGAGGGAGGAATGGGAGGATACAAAGGATGGGATAACCATTGAGATGTAATATGAATAAATTATTAAAATAAAAAAATGTAAAACTAAGTGAAAGTAGTATTTATGGGTTTAGAACAGAATCAGGAGTCTTTTTACATGTACTGTTGCCTCCAGATCATAACTTTTAGGCATTCAAAGAAACAGAATAATGTCACCCATATTCAAAGGAAGATATAAATTCATAGCAATGACTTCAAGGCTTTGCAGATGTTGTAATTAACTGGCATGGACTTATGCTGTTGTGGAGATGAATAAGAAACAAGCCACATTTTATCAGCTAAAATTTTAAAAATTGAGTAAAGGCAAAATAGAAAATATAAAACAGTTGTAAGAAAACAATAAAAAACCAGACTTCTGCCTTTATCATTACTGCACCTTATACTGAAAATACTGACTTCAGAAGGGAAAGTGGACAGATGTAAAACGTGTCTTCATGATGCCTGAGAATATCTCACCAAAAGAGTCCATTAGTGGGTTTCCATAAAAATACTGAGATTTATTTTCTGGGCTTCTTAGTAAGGACTTCAGCGCAGCATTGGAATTGACAAGAAACCTCATATGAGAACTGTTTCATTTATCACTAGGCACTAGATGAACCAGCCAAGACTGACAGCAACTCCAAGGCCAGCGTGTTAGACCTCCCAGTACAGGTAAAGACGTCAGCTTATCCTGCTTTGGTAAGCAGTGCCCAAACTCATTGCTAACCCCATTCCTGGTTTCAATTCTTCCAGTTGTGTTTCCCTGCACAGCTCAGGCAGCAAACCGACGAGCTCTGTGCTACTATTGATAAGGTCTTGCAGGACTCCCTGTCTATGGTAATGCTGTAGAGTAGAGTGCGCTGTTCAAATCTTTGCTTTGCTTTTCTTCGTTCCCCTCTGTCTTGCCACGATGCCTCATAGGCTTGTCCTTTCCTTTTCTTCTGTTCTTTTCTTTTCCAGCAATCTTCTGACTCTCCTTCACGGCCCCCGCAGACAGTGTTGGGTTCTGAAACAATCAAAGTATGTATGTATTTATGACGGTTTACCATACCCTTCAATTTTCTGCATAGATGATTTCAAACCTTTATTTAGGGTTCAGTAGTAAATTGAGAAACCAACTCACTAGCTAGTAATCGGTGCACACACAGCAAAGTGCAGAGTTCACTTTTGCTTCTGTTTTGTTACGTGTACACACATAGGTCAGTCTTCCCAGAACTGCAATGTAATTTTTTTTTTGGCCATGGATCAATTTCAAATAGTTTGAAAACCAATATATTAGACTTTTGTGGATTTACATGTCAAGTTTGTAGCTTATATTAATTTTGGACCATAGCTTCAGTGTTAATGTAACTTACATTAGAGGTATAGAATTGAGATTTGAAATTGGGAAAAGCAACACTCTTTAATAAAGCTTTCATATGAGTGTTAATTCTTCAGTTCTGATCAAATTTATTTCACTGTCTGTGACTTAAAGGAACAGAACTTCGGAGCCATTAGATTGTCAGAGTTGCTCTGAGTGTTTGTTTCTTTCTCATAATGTAGCTGTTTTCATTTGCTAGATCAAAGCATATAGTTCTACAATTTTGTATCTTTCAGTGCTTAATGTAGCTTTGCTCATCCCAATTTCAAAATAAATTGTTTTTTTCCTATATGGATAACAAATTGCTTTAAAAATAATTTCCACCCTTGTTTTCTCTCTTTCAATGAACACAAACACTTTTGGCATATACTGTTTATGATGGGACAGTTATGGATAAATGCAGATAATGTTATAGATAAATATCACGATTTTTTGTAGTATTGAAAAGTTTCCTTTGCTTCAAGTAACTATTATATGCCTACTATGTGCTTGGGCTTTGAGGCACTAGAAAAATAAAGACAAGCTAGGTGAAAATCCTAAGGAGCTTACTGCAGCCATGTAAGAAGAGATAGGATTTACTCTGAGATACACACATGGAATGGAGTCAGAAAGACCAGGGACAATGTCTTCAGGTAAAGGCATAGAAATCTCCTAATTTCCCGAGGCAACGTAACTTGGTTCTGTGTAGATGTTGAAAAAGTCAGTGTATTTGAAATTTAGTGAACCAGGGACAAACATCATGAAATTAGATTGGGAATCTATTTGTCATGATATGAGAGTTGGGTCTGAAGGAAAATAGAGAAGTATAAAAATGATCACACTGGCAGCTGGGAAGAGGCTACTGAGGAGGCCAGGGTCACAGTTGCTGTTGGTGTCCTGGAGCGGTGGACTCAAAAGATCCATGGAGAATCAAATGGGCTTGTGGCTTGATAACAATTCAGATATGAACAATAAAGGGGAGAAGCCATGAATGAGCCCTACATCTCTGCTCAGGGTACATGACAGTGAACTACATGCAAAATAATGGAAGACAGAGGATGCGGTAATTTAGACAGTGTTTGTATGAGAATTGTATGAATGGAGTCGTTCAGTTTGCAGCTAGTAGGTGAGCTGTGGGCATCACATACTGCCAACCTGTACAGAGATCCAAGGAACAAAACATAGGCAGGTAGAGGTAGAGCAAGTCAAATATATTGAAACGGCTTTGTTAAGAGGATAATCAGAACAGTATGCTATCATAATAGATGTGAGAGTATTTAAGAGAATAGAATTGTTTATTGCTACCAAGAGGCAGGAAAAATAAGTCTAGGAGAGAGTTTATGAGATTTGACTTGTGTATTTTGAAATTATATTACTAATGTTTATAGTAAGATCATTCTCAAATTTAAAATTGTATAACTTTGCTAGAATATAATCTTTTTTTGAACATAGAAATTTTCCTGTATGATAACATAACCTTATGATAAAGTAACATTATGTTTATAATTTTTTAAATGTGTTTTTCTACATGTGTCTTCTCTACTTTTATCTTTTGCCTTTTTGTATCCCTTTGCCCATTTTTCTTTATGGTCACATATTTCTACGTATCCCTTTATATTCAATGGATTCTGTTTATTTGGAAATTTAAGCCAGTTACAATTATTGTAGTATTTGTCATTTCAGTACTGACTACTGTTACTATTAAATAATATTTTCAACTTAGATATTTTTGCTTTTTTTGGTATTTTGATTAATTTATATTTTTATTTAAGTAACTTGACATTTACTAATTTGAAATTTAAAGTATATTACATCTTGTCATTTTTGTGATTGCACACATGTTAAGGAGAGTGTTTTTGCATGTTGGTAAACCATTTCACATTGGATGACTGAAGAAAGAAAGACACTCACGGATGTAATAAAGCTTTACAGCAGCAGAGTGGAACAGCCTCAAAGGACCGAACCCTGATCTGCTTTGCAGAAACATTTTTATTGATTATTATAGAAAAGCTAATTTTAGAGTAAGTCATACCAGAGCCTCTGATCTGATCTATGTGCTGCCTGAATGAATACATGACCCACACACTTCTCATTTCCTTATTGGGCAGGTTTGCAGGAGTGTCTTGTGACTGAGTCATGCCAAGTGCATAAAGTTCCTTCAGAATCATAGCTCCGTGAATCTCAGAAAAGAATTGTTGCTCAGACACAAAAGACTTCCTCAGGGCTTAGGTGCATCTGAAAACAATCCCAACAATCCAGTGTTCATGCCAGATACAACGTCTTTATTAACTTCCCACTGCAGTTGGGTTTATGTAAAGCTCATGAATGTCTTTCTCAATATTATATGAGACAGGACTTTTTACATGTTTTTTTTAACCAAACCAACACACAGATACATACTATTTGTTAGTATATTTGGAGTTGTGTCTGAATTTTTATGAATACACCTTTCAAATTCTTTTTTACTTAGATCTTTCATTATCATGTATTTATATGCTTATTTTTATTGTTTTTGTAATTGTGCTGCTGGTTGTTTCAACCTAATCTACTTGGGTATATTTTGTGACTTCATCTATAATAAAATCTTCATTTTGCTTTTTCATTTAGTCATAGATCTTGGTTTGATAAGATGGTCAGTGAGTAAAGACACTGTGCCCCAAGTGTGATGGCCAGAATCATACATGAAAGAAGGAGAGAACTGGCTCCTCCAAGTTGTCCTTTGACCTTCATGTTTATACTATGGCCACCCACCCCCCCCCACACACACACACACGTGCACACACACCAATGTAATTAGAATTATAGTTTTGCTAAAAATAGGGTAATAGATCTTCTCTTTGACCTCTGTCTGTCTAGATTCTCTTTCTCATACTTACAAAATATTTTGACTGTGACATTTGTAACTCCTCGAGGGTGACCGATTTTAATTTAGCTCTGTATACAATTTAAATATTGACTAAAATATTGATAATTTTCCCCATAGGTATGTAGGAGTGAATTTTCAT
This sequence comes from Acomys russatus, assembly GCF_903995435.1. Lineage (NCBI taxonomy): Eukaryota > Metazoa > Chordata > Mammalia > Rodentia > Muridae > Acomys > Acomys russatus. Next base: position 5,740,824 of record NC_067168.1, on the reverse strand, counting down.
GTTATGTATGTCTACTGTTACTGTCTATGATCTTTCACCTTGAGCCTTTAGGCTTCTTCCCTAAGTTTTGTAGACAACTTAGCCGTATGTGTATCTGACACCGAGCATAGCAATAATAATTTCAGTACTAGGATTTGCCAGTGTTGTCAAGGTTCCCTCAGTATTTTCATGGTAAGAGAAATGTCTACCTCAGATGTTCCCTAGTACCACCTTTCCCGTTGCAGGTGCTCCAGGCAGTAGGGACCCTGAGCCTCATTCCCGACCCCCTCGCCCCTCTGCCTACAGCTCTCTTCTACTCCTTGTCTTGGTTGTCATTACAGAGGAAGAGTTCAGCAGAGAACTAGCAGAAGCTATAAGCTGTGTGACCGTGTAGCAAGCTGCTTCCTTTTCTGCGGCCTGCACAATGGAGCGTGGTGACACAGTCACTCCCTGAGTGTGACCCTTTGCTTGCCTCATTGCTGGTGTTGCAAGAGGGCCGAAAGAAAACATGGAAATGTCAACCGTCAACAGTTGTTATGGAATAAGATGGCGCCTGGTGTTATTTCGTAAAAGATAGAGCAGTTGTTTAGGAAAGGGATCAAGGAAGACATTTTTGTTTGCCTTTTGAGGTTTGGAATGACGAAGTCACGTTGCTATGTTGGTGGGTCTCGTGTTTAGAGGCATGTGAGGTGCTGGGTCTACAAAGAAGCAGAGATGCTGTTGAAAGATCTTCCATCTGGCAGATCTTAATTTGAAAAACAATGTATTACGGTCTGACCCCCCTCCTCCAGGAATTAATCATCCTGGAAGCCATTGTTGATCTGATGGTATAATGTGTGGCTCTTCAAGTGTGACTGGGTTATGGGGATAGAGTCTTAATTAGTGGGATTATGAAGAAGAGCAGGGAGAAACTTTTTACCTCCTCCAACATGTGAGGAAAACAAGAGATTTTAAACTGTGAAGGAAAATACAGGGCCTTACCATGCAGTAAACCTGTCTAAGCCTGTCTGCCCTGAACTGTGCAGACGAAGGAGCTTTCATTTACAAGCTACCCAGTCCATTGCATTTAGTTTTAAAATGAGAGAATAGCTTCCACTATAGTAGGACAAATGATAGGAGACCCAGGTCCAGATGTAAGGATAGTTATAAGGTGAGGCTGAGAAAATAATTTCTTGAGTGATCTTATTTCACAGTGAACACATTTCAATGGAATAAGTTTAAGATCACAGCTGAGCACAATGTTCTCCCAACTTCTCTGTGTTATTATGTCTTGCCTTCCTCTGCTTGCTCATCTGCCTGTCCCACACTGACCGGTGTGGGAGTGACTAAAGGATCGGTTTCTCCTTCCTTTAGCATTGTCACTCAGCCTTGTGCAAATTGCATACATGCTGACAGCATCAAGTGTATACATGTGGCCCAGTACCTTTTTCTATTTAGATTCCTATTTAGCCTTTGTTCCATCAGAGCTACAACAACCTTTCAAACTCATCATAGCTGAAGATGAAGTCAAGACTTTTTTCTCCCATCTGATCTCACCTTCCCCCTTTTCACGACTGTTTGATTGTATTCTTTTATTTGCTTAAGTTCATAAACTTTGTATGAAGGTTTTCTCTTTTTATAACATTCAATATCTTTTCTTTTTCTACCATAGCAACAAAATAGCTGCAGAATGTGATTATTTCATATCATCTGTGCTACTAAAATATCAAACTGACATTTTAGCATCATTGTTACATGGGTACCTCACTCTACTCTGTTATAAATAGACTACACATAGATTCTATTAAAGTATTCCTTTATTACTCTTGTCTAAAACACACATATTTTCCCCCAGAATATAAGGCAAAGTCCTTATAAGATGATTTATTATCAGGTCTCTGAACACTATCGTGGCTTGTCCTCCCTGGTACTCTCTACTCTGCCTTGAGTCCTGGTAGCCTCTTGCCTTGAATGTCCCAAACTTGCTACCACTTAGTACATATTTGGTTATCGAATTCCAGAGGCTGACAGGTTAACAATGAAGACCAACCATCACAAAGAGCAAGTGGAGTCTTTTGGGTCACTCTTGAGGCTCATATCTGTTCTTGGAAAATCTTGTTCTAATATCAGAAAATAGAACTAAAAGAAAAACTATTGGGGGATTACCAAGCCATATGGATCACACACAGGCGAAGTTGATGACCATTTATTTAACACGAAACCAAGCTGTGGTTGAGAATTCCACAAAAACGTTTTACTTCTCAGGTATAAGTATAGAGAGATAAATAGATCAGAGAGCCATGTAAGACTTCTGTTATTGTTTTACAAGTGAACTTCTCACACAAAGTGAAGGTGTCAGGAGGAATGAAACTATGAAACATGAGACTGTGAAATAGCGGTAAACTAAGAGGTAATAGAACCAGAATACAGTTATGGAGGGAAAATACTTTAGAGATCCCACTGTAGCATAGCTGAGAGCTGAAGAGCTAGAGACATGAAGGTATGGGTAAAGAGGTAGAGTTCCGAGAGAGGGACATTTGAAGTTGAAATTTCAGAGAACTTCTATGTTATTGTTGGAGGTAAAGTTGGGTTTGGTCTTCAAAGTAAGTGATTTAAATGGATGAATGTCTTTGGATGTAAGGAGTACAAAGAACTGACAGAACAGAAATTTTTAGTACATTCTGAGACAGCCAAAAATGATAGAAGAAATATGATGAGAGACTCTAGGACTCAAGGCTAACATTATCAGTAAATAAGAGGAAGTTCCCAGAGTATTAACAAATGATAGCCGTGAAGAGAATAACTTAATAAAGAGGTATAATTTAATAAAGCAACTTTCAAAGTTAAATGGAGTTTTGTATATATTAGTGGGATTCATGGCTACAAAGTCTCAATAGATAAAAAGATGCATTTCTGCCTTAACTTCCGAACCTTTCATTATTCACTAATTATTGAGATGCATAATTATTTTTATTTTCATGCAGACTCCTACAACTCATCCAAGAGCAGCTGGTCGAGAAACCAAATATGTAAGTATCTTTCTAACTATGCTTACTGCTTCTTCAATGGAGGCCTGTACATATTTTAAAGGGAACTCAGCTTTACAGCAATTATAGTGGAATTTGCCTCTCTTTCATAAATGGCATGGGGCAAGATGCTATGATTGGCTAAGACACAGGAAATCAGATTATGCCAGCTATACAGCAGTAAGTAGCCTGATCAACTGAATTCCTTCTTAAATGAATTATTGTCTAATCCACTTAGCCATACAAAGCATAATTGTATCGCACATCTTTTGCACCTTCTGGGTTTAAGAAGTAGTCAACTCATATGCTTGGCGCACTGAGGTTAGTACACATCTGAAAGAATCTCCAGTTTAATTGAGTGACTAGCTTGTTGCTTTCCTGTGTTTAAACTAGCAAGTAATTCAGTGTCTGTTTATGAAAATATCTTAACCAGGGATCTGGAGAGATGGCTGAGGGGATGAGAGCACTGGCTGCCCTTTCAGAGCACTCAGGTTTGGTTCCCAGCATCCACAGCTGGGTGGACACGCAGCTCCCTAGCTCACAACTGGCTGTAACCCCAGTTCCAGGAAATCTGATTGTTTAAGTTATTTTTATAAAACTCTATCTGTTTCTCTTAGCTTATTTCTTAACCCAGTTATCACACAAATAATTGATACCCTTCTATATTTTTTATAAGGCTTTTCAACACAACCTTGAGCAGTTTAATTCCATTCTTAAACCTCCATGTTATTTTGACATACTCCCAGCAAACATGCCAGTGATACTTGCACTTTGTAGCTTTCCTTGGCTCCAGCTCCTTCCTCCTGATCTTTCTTGGGCCTCTGTCCTGGTCTGAATACCCTGGCTGAATCACCTACTTTTTCCTCTATCTCCTCCTCCCCTGGATGGCAAGAAGCCAGTACTATTCTCTCCCCTACTCAGTGACTGGCTGTAAGCTGCTTTCTTGGCATACCAGGGGACAGTTTGAGAGCCGTACTTACACAACGCTGAGACAGAAATGAGAATCTAAGCTAAACAATAACCTTATGACTACATCTGATGTTAGTTTTTTGGCCCTTGGCAGGCAGCAAGTGCTCACATGGCACACCTGTATACACTCAAACATGCACATATAGATAAAGAATCTCAAAGAAGAATATTTACACTAACAGAGATGTAGACATGAACTCACACTCTTAATTTGAATGATGCTGGGCTGGTTTAGTACGCTATGCCCATAGACCCTTACCCGTTACTCTCACTCATTTCATGATTGTGGTCCTCATCTGATTCTGCACAAAAGCATTCTGTTATGAATGAGGCAGTTTCTTAGCAAGTATTGAGCATTCACCCTAAAACAGCTCATTAAACCACTTCTGCTACACCACATACTGTTTTCTCTACCCTGCAGTTTTCATTGCTAGGATAGTTATTAAATATGTATCATGTATCATGCCATCCTCACACTTCACACCTTCCCACCTTCATTTGGTTCTCCCTAAGGCAAATAATAAGCTCAGTGAAACTAGTAAATTTTATCACATTCAGGAAGTGACGTTTACATGATGTGGCCGGAGCATGGTTCCGAGCATTTCCTGGAAGCGCTCTCCATTGGTGTTCATTACTATTGGAAGCCCTTTGGAGGCATGCTCTGAAAGAAGCCAGTAGGCTAGACTTGGATGGAGACTGCTGCTTCTGTGGAAGATCGCTTTCCTGGGCCTTAGTTTTCACCCCTAAGATAGGGAATGGTGATAGCTTTCTCATTTGATTAATTTAAAGCTTACATAGTCCTTATGTGAAAAGTGCTTAGAGCAATCCGAACACACTGGAGTGATCAATCATAGTCGCTCTCTTTCTTTCCCGTTCATTTTTGCCTTCATCTATACCCTCTCCCTCTTACATCTGCCTATTGTTAGAAGACTAGCAGCCTCATGATTCAGGTTCCTTGATTCTTTAGTGGGTACAGGAAACACTCTCTTTAAAAAAATCTTTATTCTCTTTATTTTTTTGGGGGGGGGGGTGTGCGTGATGTATGCATTCTGTGGTCATAAGGACTGGTCCCAGAACAGAACAGCTAAACTCTCTTTCCTCACTAAACTTTCTCATCAATTGCTGCAGTTTCACAAAGTGTTCTTGAGCAGGCCACCTTCCAGGCCTGTTTGGCAGCTGCTAGTTTCTAGCTAACCACACCCCCGGGGGAGGCATCTTAGTGTTAATAGCCGCTGGGATAGCTCGGGAAGTGCTGCTTTGATCACCAGAGATTATTTTAAATCATTTTTTAATTTTGTGTTTCTTTTGCACATTCAAATGCCGGTAATAACTGCACTTGTGTGGGAGTAGAGAACGGAGGCTGACATCATGGGTTTCTGAAATCACTTTCCGTTTTATTGACCAAAGCAGGGACTCCCACTGGAACTGGGAGCTTGACACTTTAGTTTGTCTAGCTAGCTTGCTGTCTCTTGAGTGCTAGGTTATAGGTGGCTTGCTCTGTCTGGTGAGGGTACAGTAAAGGCTGGGGTCCTCAGACACACATAGCAATCATCCTACCCACTGTCATCGACCCAGGCCCTTAAAAGGTTCTTTATTGTTAGACCCAGCCAAAGATTATTTTTCATCCCCAGGGCTTGTGAGAGCAGTTGAGTCATTTTAAGTTAACTGTGAATCATTAAAGGCAATTCAGGATTAGACTAGAACAAGCATAACTTTGATTCTCCTAAGATTCGTGACCTTAAAGTTTGTTTCTTGAGCAAGAAGCTTTGGTTTTTTACTCTCTTACAACATAATATTGTAAAAGTGTGGCATCTCAAATATGTCATTGTCTTTGGAAGATATGTCTTTTGGAAGAAAATCTTTTATAATGGCAGGTAAAAAGTTGGTGTCAACTTTTAGACAGCTCACACTTGCCAGCACACAGTTGCTGTTACTGTAATTACTAAGTGACAGCTGATGCATTTACTCTGAGAAGAAAATAATACAATTTTAAGACAGAAGTTCAGTTTAGCTTTAGGCCATCCTCTTATGTCAACCATCTCTCTTAAACTCAATATATTCTAACTTTTAAAAAAATGAACAAGGCAATAATTCATTTTTGAAATTAGACTATAATAGATAAAACACATGATGTTTCATCAAAGTACAAATTGAATAGTTTTTAGTTCATTAATTTCTCATTTTAGTTTTCTGTCATGTACTGTCAGGGCAACTTTGAAAAGTTTGTAGATTAACGTTTTAGTATTTCACTCTGTTGGGTAAATTAGACACATGCACTGTAATATATATGCCGAGACTCCTTGTTTTATTAACTTTGAAGAGAGTCCTAGATTCCGTTCAAATGTGAGGGTCATGTAGTTCACCAGCCCGTGAACTACAGAGAGGGCAGAGCAAGGTGGGATTAAAGCCAAGAAGAGAACTGTCTTGCACTTGAGCAGGTTAGCTCCCAACACACTAAACCCCTCATTTCAAATGTCATCCGGGGATCATTAGTAATGGAAACACTAATTATCATTTTCTAACTCTGCTGTCCAATTTCCAGCTTTTAATTATTGGTTTGGCCAATATTTATTGAATATCTTGGACAAGTCACTGAGGCGTGCTAGGGCGAGTGAAATGGACACAGTGGTAAGGTCCTCACGTCTAAGATGCAAAAGGCCAAAGGAGGCCACAGCAAGCAACTAGCACAGCACACGAGCTACTCATGTTCTTACAGAAATAAAAGAGGACAGGCTAGAGAATTGAGTGACATTAAAGGAGACAGAGAGAGGGGGCAATTCCTGGTTTATCAGCATGTCAGGATGCTCACGGGATTTCCAATGTAATAGCTTAATTGAGTAATAAGGCCTTTATGGATCATTATTCTATTTGGGTCTTGGGTGGAAGGCTTCCTTCTTAGAAAGAGAAGAAGAAAAGTGGTGGAGAACAAGAGGAAGAGAAGAGAGGGGAGGGAGGAGGGAAGTGAGATAAAGGGATGACAAGAGGAAAGTAGAAGGGAAACGAGTAGACCACAATGTTTCTTTGGCCCTTATTAAGTGTCTTACTACCTTTTACAGTCTGTTTTAGGATGAGTCTGGATCAATGAAACTCTCATTCATTTAGATTAAAGGTTACTTATTGCTTCTCCCAAGGTGTGCTTGAATTAAAGGCCATTTTAAAATAATTTAGTTGAGATATCTTAAGGATAATAGAAGCAAAATAGGGCTAACAACATATTGACTATGTAGTGTTATTTGTCTTCTGTAAGACCAATAGGTCAGTTTATCAATAATTATTAAACAGACGTTAAATTCAGCAATAGCAGCTAGTGGCAAAGAAGCTTTCACTAGTTCATTTAAACCATCTATGAGTCCTATGAGGTGAGCTTTATTATTACAAAAATTTACCCCCTCTTCTTCTAGTGCTGGGAATCAAACCCAGGCACTTGTATATGCAGGGCCCTGATGTACCACTGAGTCAAACCCAGGCACTTGTATATGCAGGGCACTGAGGTACCCTGAGTCAAACCCAGGCACTTGTATGTGTAGGGCACTGATCTACCACTGAGCTGAATCCAAGACTTCATTCAGCGGTGATTCTGTCCTCTGTGTGAAATAAAAAATCTTATATTAAGACACTGCTTCTGTTTTCATTCAATCTCTTGGCATTGGAAGGAATTTTTTCTGTTTTGTCTTTATTATTTTACGAACTATCACCTTCATAAATCTTTCATTCATGCAATTTAAAAATCATAACATGCATTCTTAATAAGATTCAATCTTAGAAAATAGAATATTTGTGCTTCTAATGAATTTATCAAAAACTCTTGATTTTGGAGTAACATTCTATTTGATGACAACTTATTTCATGAACTTTTTACATTTCATGAATTACTTTTAAGTTCCATAAAAGTAAATGGTACAACCTTAATAAATATATGATCCTTTATAGGTAAAAATCTCACTTTATGAGCTTGAGGGTCAGAAAATGTCATTACAGTGGAGGAATATTGATTCCTAAATATCACAATATATTGAAAAATGTGTCAAATCTTATTAAGAATATTTCCCATTCTATACACAGATATTCAAATAAAGGTCATCTTCTCTCATTTACTCAGCTCCCACATTCTCCTTGTTGCTATGCTTGGAGGCGTTGCTATGCTGAGGTGACTCAGGCACTGCTAAGCAACAGGCATAGATCTTAGTGGAAAGGGTACCCTAAATCCCACCTGGGGTCCAGATCTGATGCTAGAGGCTGAGGCCAGGGGCTGATGAACTATAGGAAGAGCTGCACACAATGGAGACAAGAAATGCCAGGGTACCGATTATCTTCATTTTCCTGTCAGATGTGCCTCTGCAGTGCGCGTGCGTGTGGCCTGGGCTGAGGGAGGAGTAGAGGTTACCATCAGTCTCTGCTCCGCTGAAGTGAAGAGGACAGAGTTGGTTCTGTGTCTTACATTCACAAGAGGATATATATATATATATTGCAATTTTGGAGTTTTTCCAATATCGGTCCCAAGGAAATAAAGCTCTAGACAGTGACTAAGGGGCCTGGTGGCACTTTATGACTTTGGTATTATGTCTTTAGGAAGCAAAATTAGTTTCTCTAAATCTATCTAGCATCACAGGGGTCCCTGTGAAGTCATTTGTCTTTCAGTGACAGTCATATTTTCACTTTATAGTCTCTACTCTTTTAGTTCATATGTAACCTAACTGTAAGTAAGGCATCCTTGCACATGCTCCCATTGTCGGCACATGGAGGCTGGGGCAGGAAGGCCAAGAAGTTGAGCCCACCTTATGCTGTAAACAAAACCCAGGACACTCCAAATCCAAACTAACCAACCAAACGATATAACTAACAGACTTTCTTTGGTGTTAACAAGGTTGTAAGCTCACTGAAAATGTGATCTACTATTTTTTTTTAAACTGTGTATCTTCTTTAATTGGCAAATAATTTTATATTCGTGGAATACAGTGTGGTATCTGAACTGTGCATTCATTAGAAAATCTTTGGGTAAATTAATCAACATACATATCTCCCTACCTAATTTTATATTTTTCTATGTGGTAAGACTCTTAGAAATAGACTAGTAATTTTGAAGAAAATGTTATTCGTAACTGCAGCCCCAGTCAGTGCAGTTGATGACTCATACTCAGTCTGAATGGAACTTCATCATGTTTCCTTCATCATCACATTTTATCTTCCCTCTGCATGGCCCACCCACAGCACCCCCAGACTCCAAAGCATCATAGTGAGGCACATAATATTATTAAGAAAAGGGCAAAATATTAACTAAAGGTCTGATCACCAAATTATGGTTTATTTTAAGGGCAACAACAGAAGCCAGTGCCAGTGAAACAGAAAAGTGATATTAGCTTGGAATTCTGAGGGCATTTCAATTCTAGCTCAAGTAAAGAGAAAATAAAACACTTAAAGGAAAAAAAATATCATGGAAGTAAAATCTGAATTAAAAAGTAGTATTTACTACAGCAAAAGGAAATCGGCATTAGTGGCACTGTGAGGGAGGGGACGCTGCGTGGTGAGCACTAGGCTTCAGTTAAGCAGGTTGAAAGGTGCAGTGGACAACACAGACAGGTGGAGTATGTGCTGCTAACAGCTCTGTGCACACACTTAAAGCTCGTACAGAATGTAGAGCTTATGTTAATACTCTTGACAAAATACAGTTTAATAAAAAGAACCAAATTAAGATCAGGTGAAAGGGGTGAAATATAGGAACCGATGATGATGAGATAATATTAACAAACTCGCTAAGAAAATTTGAAAAACAATTATTTCCATTCAGAGACTCTTTGCATTCTTTTAGTATAAGCAAGTTTTGAGAAAATCCTGCCTTGTTTTTTACTTTCATGTAAGTAAAAATAATTAACAATATTGTTGTGTTTAAATAAAATATGGACTGAGCAAACAAAAATATTGTTTAACCCTGAAGAATCTTTGGCATCATGTGATCAATGGTGCTTACATTGATAATAAGAAGGAAAGCAACATATACTTTACTATGTGAACTAAAGTACAGAGGACATGTGCCACGTTGCTCCAAAGAACAATTTCTTGATGTCATGCTTTAAAAAAATTTTTTTTATATTTTTCAATACTCTATAATAAACATGTATTGTTCTAGTAAAGTACTTAAAATACGTAGAAACATGCATGTAATTCTACCAAATAATTAATTTCACTAATATGCATCATATTTATATTTTTAGGCAAATCTTTCATCAACATCCTCTACAATGTCTGAGAGTCAACTGGTATGTATCTTATTCTATGTGGTTCACCTGCTTTGAACATTCTTAGCTCTCAAGAAATCTCAAGGAAAGAGAGGGAAGAGATAATATGCTTGCTTGCTCATTTGTCTAACAAAATTTGCTGATGTTTTCGTAAGGCCACATGATGGCTGTATTTTTTTAGGTGGCTAATAATAAGACACTTTATAGACTGTAACTACCATTAGCTCTAACAATGGTGTTACAAGAGATTGAATTGAGTCACAAGAAAAGGCGATTTGGATTTAGAGATAGTTTCTTGATGAGAGGGACCCGAAACAGTTCAAGGAGAATAAAATAGGTAATGTGGGGAGGAGCTTCTGGATGTGTGGGCAAGAAGGAGACAGCCATACATGGGGATTAGCACGTGGATGGTCTAGATCTACGCCGATCAGTGGAAAGATACTGTGAATGACAAATGTAACTCACACATGAAATTTTAAAAAATTACTTAAAGTTCTTTGAGATTACAATATGGCTACATAATTTCCCCTCCTTTCCCTTTTTCCCATCTTAAATCTTCCCCTATATCATCCCTTGGCTCTATCAAATTCATGGTGTTTGTCTTAAATTGTTATTACATACATATTTAAAATTTTGTAGTCACTCTATGAAAATTTGAGGGAAACAAATGAACCAGTTTCAATAATTGGATGCAAATGCTAGATAAAACATTTCAGTAGAATGTTGATATATTTGTACATTTTTTTTAGGAAGCAAAGTCTTTGAGATGGGCTAAGTATTTACATATTTATCAACTCTCAATTCAACTATTTGTACTTATCATATGAGTTGAAGGGCCAGTGCTTTGCACTCTTGAAGGACTCAGCAGTACTGGAACTGTGATGAGCATTACAGATCTAACCTCTAGAACATGACATTTTAACCCACCCCTGGTAGAGCACAACTGTACCCCAGGACCTTGAAGACAGAGGCAAAAGGAACAATATTAGATCCAGGCTAGCCCTTGATGCCTACAGAATTTGAGACTAGTCTGGGCTACATGAGACTGTGGCTTAAAGAATAGAGACACACAAAACTGTTGGGTAATTTAGTAATTTTATGCCCCTAAACATTTCGGCCTGGCCCATCTACTTGCTTGTTGTCATCGCAAGTATGCAGCTCCAAAGAGTCATGACTTCAGCTCTTAAAATACTTGCATTCTGGATTTGGGGTACAGCAAAGCAGTGACGCACTTGTCTAGCATCCATAAGACCCAGGTTCAATCCCCAGCACTTTAAAACACAAGCAAACGGAGTGTGTGTGTGTGTGTGTGTGTGTGTGTGTGTGTGTGTGTGTGTGTGTGTGTGTGTGTCTACATTTCCATCGTTTATTCTAGGAGTCAAATGATGAGAGACTATTTTGGGGACTCTTTTGTTAAAACTTTTTTTTTAATTGAAAATTAAAATCTTTCATATTACATCTCAATTGCCTTCCCATCCCTTGCATCCTCCCATCCCTCCCTCCCTCCTGCTTTCACCCTATTCCCCTTCCCTATGACTGTGACTGAGGGGGATCTCCTCCCCTTGAATATGATGCTAGGGTATCAAATTTCTTCTTGGTAATCTGCTATCCTTCCTTCCAGTGCCATCAGGCCTCCCCATCAAAGGGGCATGGCAAAATATGGGGCACCAGAGTTCATGTGAAAGCCAGTCTATTTTGAGGACTCTTATAAGACTCTCCTACAATATTAGCTTTTCCTCTATTAACCATCAAGATAGTAGATAACATCTGGAAAGGAATTTCCTACCTGTAAGTAGGAATAAGTACTGTACCAGTCTGAGAGATTTGATTGAGGCTCATGTAGAGGCTCATAAGGTGGCTAAAGAATTTTCAATATGGTCCTGTAGAAAATTATATCACTCTACCCCAAAGCCTTAGCTTATTAAGATTCAAGAAACCACTTTTACAGGTGGGATATAGAGGCTGCAAGGGTTTAACTAGATTATCTAAGACCATAGCATTAGTATTCCTCCTTGCTCTGTTGGTTTTCCAAAGGAATCACTATTATTGATCTTTAACTAGTTCAGGGGTCTTAAGAAACATCTGTTGAGTAAACTGAGAAATGGGCCTCTGGAGAACCGTGGTCTTCCTTGTCCACTTCTAGAGTCTGGCTCATGCTGACATTTTTCATTGTCTGCTAAATGTGATGATTTAATTAAGAGGTGCAGACAGGGTGCAGAGGGTGGACGCAGTAGGGGCATCAGGGACACTGGAGCCCATTGGGAAGCGCTTCCTTAGCATATTAAGAAGAGCAAGAGGAAATGGAAGAGAGAGGCTCTCAGGTTGAAGCTTTGATGAAGCTGTCCTAATTGTGCAACGGGACCATCTCAGTCTTAATAAAGGTGGCTGTGTCCTTTTTTCTCTGCTTGGGAAACAGTATAGTTGGGACAAGATGGGTAAGCTCTGTTTGTTTATTTTTATTTTACAAGAGGAGCTAGCCCTTTTGCTCTTGGAGTTCCATGCCATCTCAAATCATTCAGCGTTGCTTAGGATGAGCTGCTAAATCTGCAGAGCAGACCTTAAGAGGTTTAGAAAATAAACCACATGACCACATAGAAGTAAACGCAAATGCAGCTTACTGGAACAGAATACAAAAGAGCCTTAAGCCGGTAGTTACTTTGTCCCTGGTTCCCAGAGAGCCAGCTGCTGTATCCTGCTTTACTGGGCATGACTCATCTTTCTGAGGGCCCTTAAGTCCCTGTTGTTTAGAAAGGCTTTTGTGTAGAACTGATGTCTTCTTTAGGCTCAAAGGCAGCTTCTCCTTGACCAGTTTTCCTTGACACAGCATCCTTAGGAGCCACAGTATTCATCATGTACGCCTCCTCAGCTGTGACTCATGTTATTGTCTTTTTTTTCCATTGAAACAGTTCAATCGGGTCAATCTATTTTGTGTATACTCCACAAAACGATTCTTGAGCTATGGGATGTGATTTGTAATATTAAATCCCTGTGTTTAGTTTTATAGAACTGTTATGGTGGTTGTAAAACTTTTAAAAATAAAAATACGGTAGGTAGATGTTTCCATGAGTTGTCTTGGGTATTTACAGTTGACATATTCTATATACATTCTATATTTTTAAATATGTATTTTACCTTTCATTTTAAATAGTTTTCTTTACAAAGTTTTGTCATTAATCTTCTTATTGGACACACATAATCACTATGTGCCATCTCAGTTATCTCAGGGTATAAAAATGAACTCTCTTTATTCTCAGGAGACTTAAAATATGTTAGAAGGTTTTGATATCTGAGATACTTATTTGAAGGGAAAATAGCAAAAGTATTTGATTCAAGTACTTTCTAATGAGTTAGACTCAGTTACCCTTTACTGATTGAAAGAGTGAACCACTACATAAACAAATTAGATAATGCTTCTTTTACCTACCATGTATAGTTATAGATTTTGGGTTCTTACAAGCTTTTTACTACAAAGTTTTGAAGGAAAAAATCAACTACTGAATGGTGCGAAGATGGGAAGCAACAGACACAAGTACCAATCATGTTACTTTAAAAATGTTTTGGTCTGTCAAATCAGTTGAGCTTGTAGCAGGTTCTCAGTGTTTGCTATGTGCTGCTCTATTGCTTTTTAACTGCTCTGTGACTATCTTATGATTCAAAAACAAACAAGCAAAAGATGTAAGAGATTTGAAAGCTGGGTCCGCCTTATGTATTTTGTTGCCCATCTTATCACCTTATAATTCACTCCTGTAGCTACAGGCAACCTATCATTCCATTTGTTGAAGTCATTAATTTAGAAAAGATGTTGCTCTAAGAAGCCATCACTTTAAAATGTTGGCAACAAACTTGCTAGGTCACTGCTGGCAGTAAGTCTCAAGCTTTGGTCTACAGCCAGAGACAGTATCAACTTTCTGTCAAAGAATTATGATCGTAAGTTTTCAAGGCTGGAAAAAATATCTAATTTCATGTGCACTAGTAGCAGTGCTCAAGTGAAAATGTGCAAGTGATGGATTATAAATACAAATAAATAGCAGCTGTACACTAATGTCTTTCAACTCCTCCAATCACATGAGTCAACTCCCAGGACTCTATTCTTTTCGTCTCAGACTTTTTTCCCTGAGCATAAAAGAGAGTGAGATGTAGTGTAAGCCTGTCTCACTCCTCATTTGTATTTTCCAGAAATGGTGACCTTCAAAAAAAAAATAAATAAATGCACGTGTGAGTGTCTCAACCTGCATGGCTTTGGCATTGGGATTGACCTAACTGGAGTGACAAAAATAGAGAAATGACAGGCACACATACTGAAATGCTGGGATTGAATGGGCCGTACACTCTGATGGAGACACTACAGTATCAGCTTGGAAACTCAGTGCATTGATTTTATTATCTACAGAGTGAAGGAGGAGGTGGCAGCTTTGCTAATCTCTATAGGAGACTCTGGGGGGCAGGGAGCATGCTCAGGCTGCAGTCCTCCTGGAGGAGGAAGCTGCAGTTCCTACTTTCTGCACATGTTGTCAACTTGTCATACTTGTACCAGGGGAAGGTCTTGCTGTTGATCTGAGGCTGACCCAAGGAAGGCTTTGCCATTTTTATGAGCCTTATTTGGGGAAGGACTTGCCATAGGTCTGAGGTATTTGGGTCCTTGACATAATTTATTCTCATGTCATAATACACACTTACTCAGGACTCCATCCACTTTCAGCATATGAGTGAGGAGTACATGTGTATGGGATGGCACACAGATACATTTATGTATATGCATATTGTGGCCGATGTAGCACCTGAGGTGTAATTCTCAGAAATGCCACCCACTTCTTTTTTTGTTTTTGTTTTTAAAATTTTATTAATTTATTCATATTACATCTCAATGGTTATTCCATCTCTAGTATCCTTCCATTTCTCCCTCCCTCCCATACTCCCCTCCCCTATGACTGTGACTGAGGGGAACTTCCTCCCCCTGTATATGCTCATAGGGTATCAAGTCTCTTCTTGGTAGCCTGCTATTCTTCCCCTGAGTGCCACCAGGCCTCCCCCTCCAGGGGACGTGGTCAAATATCCCACCCACTTCTTTTGAGATAAGGTTTCCCAATAGCCTGGACCTCATCAATTAGGCTAGGCTGGTTGGACAGCTCCAGGGACCATCTTGTCTTCCCATCATTTGACTTGGATTACAAGTGTAGGCAACCATGGTGACAATTTTATGTGCAGCATCGGGAATCGAACTCAGGTCTTCAGAGATCTCTGGCCTCATGGAGTTTGTTTTGTGTCAGGTAGTGCAGGACAATAAACACACACACAGATGCCAGATGGTGGCAAATGCTGCAGGGTTGTAGAGATGAAAATTTTATGTGGATGATCAGGAAAATTCTCTCTTTTGAAGTGGTATTTGTGCAGATACTTGAAATAACATCCGCATATAGGGAAGAGCAAGTGAAAACTCCCGGAGGAGGTCCACAGAGGGCTAGTTACAGTGCTGTCTAGTCAGGGAGCCAGGGTGAGTGTACAGATGTGAGGGGTGGAGCATCAGAGGACAAGGTAAAAGGAAGAAGACAGGGGAGATGAGACAGCGCAAGAATTTGTAAGTTTGAGTGAGAAGGACAAGGGCTAGGAGTCTTTGAAAGATCCGTTGACATGATTTGTACATGAACTGAGTGACATTATTTGGCAGTTGAATGACACAATGTGACCTACACTGTAGTTATTCTGTGGATGACTTGATGGGGCTGTGAGTTCTCTGAGTTGGAGTTGTGCTGTATCCATTGACACTACAGTTTTGGTAGAGCCTAGGTCTCATTCGACAGAACAGGTCATAACAGCCTTAGATAGAGGCATCTTCAGAGTCCACAAACAGGCGGTTTCTTTTTGAGGCACCTCGGAAGGTTCGCACCCAGAGTTAAGTTATTTTTCTCAGTCAGCTTGTCACGTTAGCCAACACTCTCCATCTTGAACCCCATCCTTTCTGTGGTCTGGGCATGAGCTGTACGAAAAGGCCCTTTCAATTTTCCCACTTATTCCAGACTCAAAATTACAAACTCTCACTTTCTGGCATAATTGGAGTGATGTGTATCTATCTGTCAAAAGTCTGTTTATTCTGTAGATTCTACAAGTGACAAGAGGCCCTCTTTTGATGGGTTTAGTTGTTGGGCAGTGGCAGTCTTACAGTAACTCACTTTTATGGACTCCTCTAATTCGGTTCATCTAATTCTCTTTGTATTTGTTTGCACACAGACTTAGAAAATTAGATTTGCAAAAATTAGGGAAATCCTTCAAGAGAACTCCTACTTGATGTTCAAGGGTAACAGATTACTTTGAGCAAAGAGAAAACAGAGATGCGGAATTTGTAAAGAACAGCCTGTCCTTCTTCCACAGGAGACAAAAGATTCTTATAAACAAATGTGTCTGGAATGGCAGAGCAACTTTCAGCTAAGCAGCATATTTGACAGAAGCCCTGGTGTAGTTCCTTGTGCTTTTTACTTTGCACAGAAATCATCTATGGATCTTGTAAAGAGCGGGCTTTACTTCATATGTCAAGGATGGCTCTAAGATCTGCCCTGTGTTAAGCTAGGTTCTCAGGAGATGCTCATAACTTCATGTATATAGACCCTATTCTGAGTGGCAAGGCACTGGGAGACCATTTGAATGGAGCTGTTAGTTTACTTTGTGCAGTAATGCTATGTTGAGAAAATACAAATTATATTATCATTTGACATAGAGAAACAGCATATCAGGAAGAATAGGAAGGAAGTTACTGTGGAAGAGCCTCCTGTGTGCCATGCTAGTCCTTGCTGCATCATGTACATTAAAGGCTTTCTGAGGTGTATTTTGGAACTGCATTTGGGTGATGGATTTGAATCCATAGAAACAAGGTTGATGCACATTCATTATGTGGTGTCATTCCTGAAGAGACAAGGAAATTAGGAATATAATGTGGCACTACCCACTACTAAAGGCACAGTTAAAGATCAGAATTATAACACTTCATGAGGTTTGCTATATGAAATGATTTCCCAAGATTTTGTTGTCTAATACCTATGTTACAGAAATGAAAATTATTTCCTTTCACTCTCCTTATCCTCCTATCATGCTTTGGGAGTGGATTGTTAATTAAATCTAGAGAGTAAAAAATTTAAGACTCATTGGGTGGTGGGATTGGGGAGGAGTGTGTGTGTGTGTGTGTGTGTGTGTGTGTGTGTGTGTGTGTGTGTGTATTTTAGCAGAGTACATATATATGTATATAAATCAGAACTTAAAAACTTGGAGTTTTAGCTGGGTGTGGTGGTACACGCCTTTATTCTCAGCACTTGGAAGGCAGAGGCAGGCAGATTGCTGTGAGTTCAAGGCCAGCCTGGTCTACAAAAGTGAGTCCAGAATAGCCAGGATTGTTACACAGAGAAACCCTGTCTTAAAAAAAAAACCTTAAAAACAAACAAAAAATCCAAGCAAAGAAAAACTTGGAGTTTGATAGTGTTCAAGAAATATTTAGAAGATCTAGTGGGGAAAAAAGGGAAATTAAGAATGATACAATGAGGATCCAAGATGGCGGCGAGCAGTGTGGACCGCGTTTGGAGGCTCCAGTGAACAATTCAGGGAATTGCACAGATTTCTGAGCCAGGAACACCGAGGTCCGAACATCACGGCAGCAGGAGTGCTCCACGGTTCGGAGGGACCAGGGTGCGGAGGACCTGCGTGCCCCTGCACACGGGAGGAGCGTGGTTTTTCTCTGATCGGAGCGGCAGCGGTAGAGGCGGCAGCACCAGCGGCACCAGCAGCGGCGGCTGAGGTTTGCAGCTCATAGCCTTCCGGTGGAGGCGATTGGTGTGGTGGCTGGTGGGAATTGCTGCGGGAGAGGGGACTCGGGGCAGGATTTGGGTCGCGTGGAGCCTTTGGACCCAGATTGGACTCGGCGGACAGTTCGGCCCCAGAGTCCCGGGTATTGGCCGGGCCCAGCAAACAATTCTGCCTGAGGCACTAACTCAGCGTGGCCATAGCTCCCCTGCTGTGGCGCAGGCTCAGTTGAGCACGCTGCTCCACACTAGGCACCACCTCAGCTCAGCGGCAGCTCCCCTGCGGGGACACAGTCTGGGCTGAGCACTTGGTTTCACCACAGGCGCTAACTCAGAGCAGCCGCAGTTCTCCTGCTGTGGCGCAGGCTTGGTGACGTGCTCGGTTCCATCCTAGGCACCACCTCAGCTCAGCGGCAGCTCCCCTGCGGTGGCACAGTCCGGGCGGAGCACTTGTTCCACCACTGGAGCTAACTCAGAGCAGCCACAGTTCTCCTGCTGTGGCGCAGGCTTGGTGACGTGCTCGGTTCCATCCTAGGCACCACCTCAGCTCAGCGGCAGCTCCCCTGCGGGGACACAGTGCGGGCGGAGCACTTGTTCCACCACTGGCGCTAACTCAGAGCAGCCACAGTTCTCCTGCTGTGGCGCAGGCTTGGTGACGTGCTCGGTTCCATCCTAGGCACCACCTCAGCTCAGCGGCAGCTCCCCTGCGGGGACACAGTCCGGGCGGAGCACTTGTCCCACCACTGGCGCTAACTCAGAGCAGCCGCAGTTCTCCTGCTGTGGCGCAGGCTTGGTGACGTGCTCGGTTCCATCCTAGGCACCACCTCAGCTCAGCGGCAGCTCCCCTGCGGGGACACAGTCCGGGCAGAGCACTTGTTCCACCACTGGCGCTAACTCAGAGCAGCCGCAGTTCTCCTGCTGTGGCGCAGGCTTGGTGACGTGCTCGGTTCCATCCTAGGCACCACCTCAGCTCAGCGGCAGCTCCCCTGCGGGGACACAGTGCGGGCGGAGCACTTGTTCCACCACTGGCGCTAACTCAGAGCAGCCGCAGTTCTCCTGCTGTGGCACAGGCTGGACAGAGCTCTCGGTTCCACCAGCTCTAAGACTCTGGTTGGACACAGTGTACAGTTTGAATCCAGAATTCCTGGCTGAGATTGGTGGTCAGTTTGGGCCCTGAGTCAATAACTGACCACAGCACGCACTTTGGGCCAAAAGGCCCTAGTGGAGCTTGGTGCGTAGTCCCAGCCCAAAAATTCTGGCTGGGCCCTGTGTGCATTTTGGGCCCAAAATCCCTAGCTGAGCTTGGCAGACGGTTCTGGCCCTGAGAATCTAGCTGAGTTCTGCCCGTGGTTCGGTCCCAGTGCTCCTGGCTGGACTTGGCAGGGAACACAGAAGGCTGTGGATACCTTGGCCTGACCCAACGCTCATTCAGAGACCCAGAACAATTGCAGGATCCACAGCAGAGAGGGACTGAGGATCACTGGCTGTGAGAGACCAGAACAACAGGGCTAACCTCCTAACATCCACACCAGTGAAGCTTTGAGCTCGCAGCCTAGGGAAATCGTAAGAAAACAAGTGAATCTATCATCAGACACCCTCCATTCAACTCTGGAAGCTACCCAACAAAAACAAAGACGGCAAGATGTCTAAAGGACAACGAAAAAGCATACGCAAAAAACCCCAAAACAACATGGCGTCTCCAGTTTCCAGCTATCCCAAAGAAAACCACCCAGAGAACTCAAATACAACGGAAATACAAGAAAATGACCTCAAATCTTTAGTAATGAGGATGATAATGGAGGAAACAAATAAAATTCGTAATCAAATGCAGGAAGACGCAGACAAACAGGTGAGAGACATAAAAGAAGCACATAGAGTGGAACTGGAAAAATTGCAGGAAAATGCAAACAACCAGATGAAAGAAATAACTAAAACGGTTCAAGCTCTGAAGACCTATAAAGAGGCAATGGAAGAAACTCAGGAATATACAAAAAATCAGATGAAAGAAATCAAAAAATCAGTTCAAGATCTGAAAATGAAAATGGATTCAATGATAAACACACAGACAGAAGAAAAACGAGAACGTGAGACCTCAGAGAAGAAGGCGAGCAACACAGAGGTGAGCTTTTCTAACAGAATCCAAGAGATGGAAGAACGAATCTCAGGGCTAGAAGATACAATCACAGATATTGAATCAACCATTAAAGAAAATGCCAAATCTGGAAAACTCCTGACACAAAACATCCAAGAAATTAAGGACACCATGAAAAGAAGAAATTTGCGGATAATAGGCATTGAAGAAAGAGAAGACATCAGACTCCAGGGCCCAGAAACTATTCTCAACAAAATCATAGAAGAAAATTTCCCCAATCTAAAGAAAGAGATGCCTATAAACATACAAGAGGCCTACAGAACACCAAATAGAATTGACCAGAAAAGAAAAACTGCCCGCCACATAATAATCAAAACACAAAACATGCAGAACAAAGAAAAAATATTAAAAGCTGCAAGGGAAAAGGGCCAAATAACATTTAATGGTAAACCTATCAGAATTACACCTGACTTCTCAGCAGAGACCATAAAAGCCAGAAGGGCCTGGACAGAGATCCTGCAAACCCTAAGAGAACACAGATGCCAGGCCAGACTACTTTACCCAGCAAAATTATCAATAACCATTGATGGAGAAAACAAAATATTCCATGACAAAAACAAATTCAAACAGTACCTATCCACAAACCCAGCTTTACAGAAGGTACTAGAAGGAAAACTCCATCCCAAAGGGTCAAGCTACAACCAAAACTACCCAGGAAATAGATAACTATCCCATGGCAAAAACACAACTACACAAACGCTCGACTGGAAACAACATCAAAATTAAGACTCTTAACAGTCACTGGTCATTAATATCTCTCAACATCAATGGCCTCAATTCTCCAATAAAAAGACACAGACTAACCGAATGGGTACATAAACAAGACCCAACATTCTTCTGCATCCAAGAAACACATCTCACCCATAATGAAAGGCATTACCTCAGGGTAAAAGGTTGGAAAAAAATATTCCAAGCAAATGGTCACAAGAAGCAAGCAGGGGTAGCCATTTTAGTATCGAACAAAATAGACTTTCAACCAAAATTAATCAAAAGGGATGAGGAAGGACACTTCATACTCATCAAAGGTAAAGTCAACCAAGATGACATCACAATTCTGAACATCTATGCTCCCAATACAAGGGCACCCACATATGTAAAAGATCTCCTAAAAAAGCTTAAACCACACATCGATCCCCACACAATAATAGTGGGAGACTTCAACACCCCACTCTCACTGAAGGATAAGTCATTGAAACAGAAACTAAGCCGAGAAATAACATCATTAACCAATGCCATGGGTCAAATGGATCTAACAGATATCTATAGAACCTTTCACCCAAACAAGAAAGAATACACCTTCTTCTCTGCACCCCATGGAACCTTCTCCAAAATTGATCACATCGTAGGTCACAAAGCAAGCCTCAACAGATACAAGAGGATTGAAATAATACCTTGTATCCTATCAGATCACCATGCTCTTAGGCTGCAATTCAACAACAACAGAAATAACAAAAAGCCTACACGTTTGTGGAAACTAAACAACTCTCTGCTAAATGACACCTGGGTCAGGGAAGAAATAAAGAAAGAAATCAAGGAGTTTCTGAAATTCAATGAAAATGATGAAACAACATACCCAAATTTGTGGGATACATTGAAAGCAGTGCTAAGAGGAAAATTCATAGCACTAAGTGCCTTTAAAAAGAAATTGGAAACATCGCACATAAGCATCTTAACAACACAACTGGAAGCCCTAGAAAAAAAAGAAGCAGAAACACCCAAGAGGAGTAGACGCCTGGAAATTATCAAACTCAGGGCTGAAATTAACAAATTAGAAACTAAGAAAACAGTCCAAAGAATCAACAAAACCAAAAGCTGGTTCTTTGAGAAAATCAACAAGATAGACAGACCATTAGCCAAACTAACTAAAAGGCAGAGAGACAGTATTGAAATGAACAAAATCAGAAATGAAAAGGGAGACATAACAACAGACACTGAAGAAATTCAAAGAATCATAAGATCCTACTTTGAAGGCATATACGCCACAAAATTTGAAAATCTAAGGGAAATGGACGATTTTCTTGATCAAGTTCACTTGCCAAAGTTGAGTGAAGAACAGATAAACAAGTTAAATAGTCCCATTTCCCCTACAGAAATAGAAGCAATCATCGATGGTCTCCCAACCAAAAAAAGCCCAGGGCCAGATGGTTTCAGTGCAGAATTCTACCAGACCTTTAAGGGCGAGCTAATACCGATACTCTTCAAGCTACTCCAAAAGATAGAAATGGATGGAAAATTACCAAATTCATTCTATGAGGCCATAGTCTCATTGATACCTAAACCTCACAAAGACTCAACAAAGAAAGAGAATTTCAGACCAATTTCTCTTATGAACATAGATGCAAAAATACTAAATAAAATACTGCAAAACGAATACAGGAGCACATCAAAGATATCATTCATCATGACCAAGTAGGCTTCATTCCAGGCATGCAGGGATGGTTTAATATACGGAAATCCATCAATGTAATCCATCATATAAACAAACTGAAAATAAAAAACCACATGATTATCTCCTTGGATGCAGAGAAAGCATTTGATAAAATTCAACACCCATTCATGTTTAAAGTTTTAGAGAGATCGGGGATACAAGGCACTTTCCTCAACATAATAAAGGCTATATACAGCAAACCAATAGCCAAAATCAAAGTAAATGGTGAGATACTCAAGGAAATTCCTCTCAAATCGGGAACAAGGCAAGGCTGCCCACTCTCTCCATATCTCTTCAATATAGTACTCGAAGTTCTAGCCAGAGCAATAAGACAACAAAAGGAGATCAAGGGTATCCAAATGGGAAAGGAGGAAGTCAAATTATCCCTCTTTGCAGATGATATGATAGTGTACATAAGTGACCCTCAAAACTCCACCAGAGAACTCCTAAAGCTGATAAACACCTTCAGCAAATTGGCTGGATACAAAATTAACTCAAAAAGTCTGTAGCCTTCCTATACACAAATGACAAGCTTACAGAGGAAGAAATTAGGAAAACCACACCCTTCACATTAGCCACAAGCAATATAAAATATCTAGGAGTTACCCTAACTAAGCAAGTGAAGGACTTGTATGAAAAAAATTTCAAAACTCTGAAGAAAGAGATTGAAGATGACCTGAGAAGATGGCGTGATCTTCCTTGCTCATGGATCGGGAGAATTAACATAGTAAAAATGGCCATCCTACCAAAAGCAATCTACAGATTCAATGCAATCCCTATCAAAATAACTACACAATTTTTTAAAGACATTGAAAGTTCAATTCTGAACTTCATATGGAAAAACAAAAAACCCAGAATAGCTAAAACAATCTTGTACAATAAAAGATGCTCCGGAGGAATCTCCATACCTGATCTCAAACTGTACTATAAAGCAATAGTACTTAAAACAGCATGGTACTGGCACAGCAACAGGCTGGTTGATCAGTGGAATCGAATCGAAGACCCAGATATGAATCCACACACATATGGTCACTTGATTTTTGACAAAGAAGCCAAATCCATTCAATGGAAAAAGGATAGCATCTTCAACAAATGGTGCTGGTCTAACTGGAGGTCTATGTGTAAAAAAATGAAACTGGACCCATATTTGTCACCTTGCACAAAACTCAAATCCAAGTGGATTAAAGACCTCAACATAAAACCAGAGACACTAAGCCACTTAGAAGAAAAAGTGGGAAAGAGCCTGGAACATATTGGCACAGGAGACAACTTCCTGAACAGAACACCAACGGCCCAGGCCTTAATGTCAACCATTAATAAATGGGACCTCATGAGGCTGAGAAGCTTCTGTAAGGCAGGAGACACTGTCAAGAGAACAAAGCGACAGCCTACAGACTGGGAAAAAATCTTCACCAACCCTACATCTGACAAAGGTCTAATATCCAAAATATATAAAGAACTCAAGAAATTAAACACCACCAAACCGAATAACCCAATTGAGAAATGGGGCTTGGAACTAAACAGAGAATTCTCAACAGAGGAGTATCAAATGGCTGAGAAACACTTAAAGAAATGCTCAACCTCCTTAGTCATCAGGGAAATGCAAATCAAAACAACTCTGAGATTCCATCTTACACCCATCAGAATGGCTAAGATCAAAAATTCAAGCGACACCACATGCTGGCGAGGATGTGGGGAGAGAGGAACACTCCTTCATTGCTGGTGGGAATGCAAACTAGTACAGCCACTTTGGAAATCTATCTGGTGCTATCTCAGAAAAATGGGAATAGGGCTTCCTCAAGACCCAGCTATTCCACTCCTTGGAATATACCCAGAAGATGCTCCAGCACACAACAAGAAAATTTGCTCAACCATGTTCATAGCAGCCTTATTCATAATAGCCAGAACATGGAAACAGCCTAAGTGTCCCTCAGTAGAAGAGTGGATAAAGAAACTGTGGTACATATACACTATGGAATACTACTCAGCTATTAAAAACAAGGAATTCCCGAAATTTGTGGATAAATGGATTGAGCTAGAAATGATCATAATGAGTGAGTTAACCCAGAAGCAGAAAGAATCAAATGGTATATACTCACTTATATCTGCATACTAGCCCAAGGGGCATGTCCCACGAAAGCCTTCACTTACCAGGAAACTGGGACAGAGGGGAAGGCATCCTATTGGGACTCTAAATGAGAGACGCATGGGAGAACAGCAAAATAAAAGGATCCAGAGGGTCCTAGAAATCTACAAGTAGAACAATATGATAGGCAGATTTGGGCCCAGGGGTCCCGCTCAAACTAAGGCACCAGCCAAGGACAATACAGGAGGTAAACTTTAAACCCCTTCCCAGATCTAGCCAATGGTCAGAATATTCTCCACAGTTGAGTGGAGAGTGTGATACGACTTTCTCACATACTCTGGTGCCTCACATTTGACCATGTCCCCTGGAGGGGGAGACCTGGTGGCACTCAGAGGAAGGACAGCAAGTAGCCAAGAAGAGACTTGATACCCTATGAGAATATATAGGGGGACGTAATCCCCCTCAGGAACAGTCATAGGGGAGGGGAATAATGGGAAAAATGGGGGGGGAGGAATGGGAGGATACAAGGGATGGGATAAAACATTGAGATGTAACAAGAATAAATTAATAAAAAAAAAAAAAAAAAAAAAAAAAAAAAAAAAAAAAAAAGAATGATACAATGACTACTCAAAAGCAATTTGAAGCATAAATGAAGAGATTAATTCAATTTAAACAGAACAAAAAATGGAAGGACTACACTATTAGTTGGATGTTATAGGGAAGCTGCTGTTTTACACAGATTTTAGTTTTTCTCTATTGTTCTTTCTGTCTCTTAAGTACAAGTGAAATTAAAATTACAAGCAGGATGATCAGACCAACTGACCTAAATTTAGATCTCGGTTCATTATATTAACTATATGACTTTTGGCTTTTTGTCTTTAAAGCTCCCACAGTGTTTGTGAAAAATAAATATATAAACCTTAGTGCTTTGATGTGGGTGAACTATGGACTCAGGGTGTCTGGAAGAATGAGATGTTATTAGCCACTGATGGCCCACAAGGGTGTGAAACTGGCTATGAATTATGCAGAACAAGACCAAGAGGCATGGGATACCCTCAGCCTGATTTGTTGTGTACAACGATCACAGTTTTTTTCTTTTATTTTTTTTTCATTTTATTATTTTATTCATATTACATCTAGATTGTTAGCCCTTCTCCTGTTTCCTCCCATTCTTCCCTCCCTCCCACTTCCCCCTTTCTCCCCTCCCCTATGTCTATGATTGAGGGAGACCTCCTCCCCCTATATATGCTCTTAGAATATCGAGTCTCTTCTTGGTAACTTGCTATCCTTCCTCTGAGTGCCGCCAGGCCTCCCCATCCAGCGGACATGGTCAGAAAAGGGGCACCAGAGTTCGTGTGAGAGTCAGATCTCACTCTCCACTCAATGGTGGAGAATATCATGTTCATCGGCTAGGTCTTGGTAGGGGTTCAAAGTTTAATGCCTATGTTCTCCTTGGCTGGTGCCTTAGTTTGAGGAGGACCCCAGGTCCCAGATCTGCCTGTCATAAAGTTCTTCTTGTAGGTTTCCAGGACCCTGTGGGTCCTACTATTTCCTTATTCTTCCATGTTACTCTTGCCTAAAGTCTCAATAGGATGTCCTCTCCTCTGACCCACTTTCTTGGTAAGTAAAGTTTTTCATGGTATGTATCCCTTGGACTAATGTTTTGATATAAGTGAGTATATACCATTTGTCTCTTTTTGCTTCTGGGTGAACTCACGCATTATAATAATTTCTAGATCAATCCATTTGTCCACAAATTTTGGGAATTCCTTGTTTTTAATAGCTGAGTAGTATTCCATTGTGTAAATGTACCACAGTTTCTTAGTCCATTCTTCTACTGAGGGACACTTAGGCTGTTTCCATGTTCTGGCTATTATGTATAAAGCAGCTATGAACATGGTTGAGCATAACGATCACAGTTTTAAACTGACCAATAGTGAGAGAGTTTGAAAGCTATGATAAAGGCCATGTGACAGACAATATGAGTGAAGACATTGTCTGCCTGTTTCTCTCCCCACAACCCCCGCTGCCCCGGTTTGCACTTGTAGCTATGAAATACTGACAATTATACCAGGTTATGGTACAGAAGCAAAAATAAAAACGAAGAAAGAGCCAGTGCAAAGTTTAAGGAAGAGCAATTTGTGACAAGCAGGGTGGCCATGTAGAGCAAGGATGACTCAGGTGTCTCCTGCAGACTAAGCCTGATGTGCAGTTCTTAGTAACAGTAAAAGGTGGAAAACCTCACAGCACAGTGGAAACTGGACACAAAGCTGAGAAATCATCTAGTAGCGAGGAGACCATCATATCCAGGAGCACACAGAAAGCCGCCAACATACAGGCTGGCACAGAGGCAATGTGAGGTAATAGTAACTGACTGATAGCTTAGTATTTCACACCCTCAAAAGTCTCCTTCCTTTTTTCTATTTCTACATTATTTTAAAGTGTGTGTGTGTGTGTGTGTGTGTGTGTGTGTGTGTGTGTGTGTGTGTGTGTGTAAAAGAACAGAGGAGAACTGCTAATGGGAATCAGTTGTTTCTTTCTACCACGTGGGTCTTGGGGATTGAACTCATGTCCTCTGGCTTAGCAGCAACCTCCTTTCCTCTCTGAGCCATCTCAATGGGCCCAAACGGTTTCTTTTCTCATCTCATCCTTGAAGGTGTTGGCCACAAGGAAGATGGGCTCCAGGCCAATATAACTCAAAACACCTGCTTGCAATGCAGGAAATGAGACAGGCACATTTCTCTGGCGTGGGAATTCTCTACCATATCATGTTCGGTTAGGCAGTTTCCCCTCTCTATGTGCTGACACCTGCCTTAAACTCCTAAATTTCTATGTTGGTTTGGGCCCATGGAAGGTCATTTTGATTTTCCATACTGATTTCATGAACAAAATGGAGGAATAGAAGAATAATTAAGGAGAAATTAGCAGGTCATTTCATGGAAAAGAAAAACATCTGTACAACATAGGTCCATGGTCCTGGCACCTGGCAATAGCATTGGAGTGGCATGGTCATGCTGTGCACTTGAGGACACTTGCTCTCACGCTTGCTAAATAACTGGATACCACTGGCTTATTTTTCTCCCTGGAGATAAAGCAGTTTCTTAAGTTGGAGCTATTTCTCAGCCTGGAGAGAGGAAACACTTTCTCAATCTCTATTTCTTCCCTTGGCATATACGTGGAAAACAGCTGGGGAAATAGCAACTGAATGAAGTATTGCAGAGCGACATTTATCCAAGACTCAAAATACATCAAATGCCTTACAGAGCAGAGAGATAGATGTAATCCCCTAAGGCCTAACTTGTGAGCCCCAGGATTGACTAGCTGGTGCTAATTTACAGCTTTCCAAGAGGAATGGGATTGACAAGAAGGATTGTGGGGGGAAAAAAAAAGCTTAAACAAAGAGTGGTACAATTTCCCTTTATTGAATTTTCACTTGGCACGATTCAAGATGTATCAATCATCTTGTGTCATTTGACAGTGTGACAAGATTTTTACACTTTGTGAAACATTTAGACATTTTTTTTTCAAGAAAGAAACCCCTTCTCATATTGCCATTGGCTACAAATTTATGAGTTCCTAGTGACTGATGTGGTAGCTGACGGTGTTCTGACATAGGCGACATCAGCTGGAGCATACTGCATGAGGAGAGGACAGCCTTAGGGAACACCAGGGCAGGAAGCCCAGCGGGGCCCCTTGACTGTTTTGGCATTTAATTCCAGTGCTTTCCTCTTTGGGCTGCAGCTTCATAAAGCTTCTTCATTTCACCAGAACTGCCTATTAATTTAAATTAGGGCATTTTATCGAACCTGCTTTGATGCAAAGTAATTGAAGGTAACTCAGATCTCACTATCACATTGTGGGGAGGTATAGCCTCTATTCCATCTAGACCCAGCTCAGCTGTACATAATATTGGCTTTGCTTATACATAATTTGGGTGGTATATTTTATATTACAAAACAGACACTCAAAGAATATTTATCAAATGAAGGGTATAGAAATATAGCTGGTATGGTTTTGCAATTTTAGATTATGATGGTAGATCTTTATAATTTGGTTGCTTAGTCAATGAACTCATTGATTATGATTTTTTTTTAACAATTATATTGACTTTTATGAATGGTTACATTGTTAAAATGATCTCATTTCTAGAGTGTCCTATCCATTACTTTAAAGTTAAAGTTGCTTTATTAAAAAAGGATCCTAAATTAAAAAGAAATACTGTGAGAACATTTGGATAACAACAATAATGATACTTACTCATTTTAATAGTATTTTCCCTCTCTATTTTAAAAACATTTTCCTTCATGAAGACTAAGCCTGGAGTAATTCGCCCAGTACCTATAAAATCCAAACTGTTACTGAGAAAGGAGGAAGAAGTTTATGAGCCCAACCCCTTCAGCAAATACCTTGACGACAACAGTGGCCTGTTTTCTGAGCAGGTGCGTATACACCTAAGGAAGTATTTCATATTATGATAAGTGCCCACATAAAGAACAATATCATATCAAGTGCAAGAAAATGTGTTTACAAGGGTCCATACTGGTTAATAGAAAAGGTCATTTTGCATACAAATAGAAATTATTTATCCTTCAAGGGTGCTATTTTGAAGCATCTCAAAGTTTTTCCTAAACAAAACAAAGCAAAACAAAGACCAAATGAACAAACCAAACTAACCAACCAAACCCCCAATATCTACACATCACGGTGCTGTGTAGGAACCTGCACTGTTCATCTTAAGACCTCAGGAGCATGCTGTGGATGGCCACCTGACACTGAATTATTATTTCTGAGTCTAGCTTATATTTGAGAATATATGATATTTTAGATTTCTTAGAGTTGGAAAAAAATCCCAGTGTCCAGATTCATATTAACATAGTATGTGTGAGGAGCGATGCGATTCTTCTAGCTCAGGAATGCTAATTACTGTATAGGACTCGAGACATTTCACTTCTGTGTGTAGAGAACGCATGCTCTATTTGCATTTAGTGTGCT
Organism: Acomys russatus; assembly: GCF_903995435.1. Classification (NCBI taxonomy): domain Eukaryota; kingdom Metazoa; phylum Chordata; class Mammalia; order Rodentia; family Muridae; genus Acomys; species Acomys russatus. Next base: position 5,711,199 of record NC_067168.1, on the reverse strand, counting down.
GAACGCTGCAGAAGGGAGAGAGGAAAACTGTCAGTAGAACCTTTCTATAACGAAAGAGAATATGGCATTACACATGCACATAATATAAAACTGCAGAGCCTAGAGAGGTAGCTCATCAGCTGAGAGCACTCCCTGATGCTGCCGAGGACCCAGGTTCAGTTTCCAGCACCCACATGGTGGTGCACAACTGTCTGTAGCTAGTTCTACGGATCTTATACCTCTTCTGTCTTCCTTGAGTACTGCATGCATGTGTGCACTTATACATGTCAAGAGCCGAACTCTCATGCACATAAAAGAAAAATAAGTTTAAAAATTTAAATGTATATGCAATTTCATTTTGCCACCACAGAGTAATTATACAGCTTTACTTGACTTTATTAAATGCAACATATAGACATGGGCTGTACTTTTTTTGTTCTTAAGAATTAAGTGGATAAGCAATGCGAAACAGAAAAAAATGTCATAAAATCAGAACACATAAACTCATTACGTTTTATAGTCTGTGATGGATATATTCATAACAGAATGTGAGTATAATATAGTCTTTAAATGTTTAATTCAAAGGTCATAGCCGGCAATTTTCTTAAAATGTAAATTACATTTTTATTTATAAGATGTAAGGGATGTTTCTTACGCCTGGTATTAGCTCTTTGACCCCAGAAAGATTGTTTTCCTGTGGCTTCAATTTCTTAATATGTGCAGTAAGCTTTGAGGATCAAGCCCTTTTCACAGGTCATTTAAACTCCAAGACTTGGGTTAGTTTAAATCATTGCTTAACCCTATATGGCTCTGAAGTCTTTAAGGAGCCTTGAAAAAGTTGGTTATATATACTTTTTCATGAACAACCATTGACTTTATTCATGTCCAGCTGTGTTTCTGGCCCCACGAGAGGCTGAAGTGGTACAACCTCCTGATGCATTAGTTCAAGTCCAGACTCGACAGCACAGTGAGATTTCATATCAGAAATGAGAAGAAAATTAAGATTAAAATGTTTCCCAGTTACTTACGTTCACTTTGTGAGACTGCTCTGGTTTTTACAAGTTTGAACCTTTAAAGAGGGTCAGAGGTAGTCTGTTTTCATTTGGGGAAGAAATCTTATTGGTATGTAATTTATCATTATTAATTATATACATTATAAGAATATAAGTTTCTATTAGGAAACCAGATTTCATTGTCAATGAAAACACTTATGAAGAACCTATTGTTTGTACAACACTAATATTTTTTAAGATTAATGTGACGTTTTGGATCATAGAAAGGCTATTAAAATATAATGTAGTGTTTATATGAAAACAAACTAGATGCTAAAATAAATTTCACATATTATTATCTATGCACATTTTATTCCTCAAAATTTGGTTAACTGCTATAAATTAAAGATTGTTAGTTTTTTTTTTATAATCTTGAAACTTAATTTTTCTTCAGTCAAATGCTCTTTTGGAACATCAGGTTAAGTTGCCTATAATTTATCACTTTCATTTTCCTGTGTAATGATGAATTTCATTTCTAGTTCAGGAAATTCTTGTCATTAAAAAGAATTGACTTGTGGTTATACAAGTCAAAAGATTTGTTTATGCTACAACTTACATATGTGCACTCAGATAATTGGATGCAAATGTCTGTTTTTCAAATGGTTGTGGACTAGAGACATAATTGTGTCTACATTTTCTTTCATTAATTAACTCTTTTTATATATCCTTGTTTGAAGGTAGGACATCTGACCTAATAGGATGCTACAGAATATTAAGAACTGGAAAAAAAAAAACCCTAGCATTCAACATATGAATTCTAACACTTCCTTGGCTTTGTTTGCTGACTGTGTGGGAAGGGTGAAAGTCTGATAGAATCCTGGGGCCACTGCACTACCAGGAAGGGCACATAAGCTCAACTGCTTTCTATGTGTCGAGCACTATTTGTAATTTCTTTGTGTCCAGAATTTACAGTGAAGCAGCTCACACATGGACATAGCGATGTCCGCTTAGAACTCGGTGTGTATCAGTGACCCACGATGCTAGCCTTGCTACCTCACCATGACTTCATATGAAGGTGCTCACATTCAGCTCCAGTCACTACTGCTCTCTCTCTCTCTGTCTCTCTCTGTCTCTGTCTCTCTGTCTCTCTCTCTGTCTCTGTCTCTCTCTCTCTCTCTCTCTCTCTCTCTCTCTCTCTCTTTCTCTCTCTCTTTCTCTCTCAATCTGCCACAGAACAACAAATCAAATGTTTCCAGACTTGGTTGATCTCATTCACCCATGTAATAGAAAATTCCTTAGGCGGGAAGCCAGCCAAATTGAAACAGCTCACACACACTAATCTCCCTTGTAGCGGGGGGCAGTTCCACATGACAGGACGTGTTGGATGGGATTGTTAAGTTCATAAATTTCCCCTAGCAGCTTCACTGCCATAAAATACGATTTCAAAAAACTCTGTTACAAAATGTCAGATGCTAAAGACGATGAGACGAGGCAGAGATGTACGTGTCGTAGCTCAAAGAGATTCAGCTGAGCACCCTATTGAACAGATTAGGAGCTGACAAATTGCCTGAAAATAGCCTCTCAGCACTAAGAGCAAAGTTTGAGACTAAATGCAAAATCTAGTAATTGAGACTTATTATTTAATGATTTTTCTTCATCAAAATGTCCTAGGGAGAAGAGTATCATTCTATATTATATGGATTTAAAAATCAAACTATTTTGAATGAAGCTTATGCTTCTTGGAAATCAAGTCCAAATTCATTATTGTATCAATTTATGGCCCTTTTTGAATTATTATAAAGACATCTTCCCATTCCACCCCAAATATACAGACTTACCATGATGCCCATGTCCTCTGAAGGATGCTTGTATTGACCACTGGGGCTTGATTGGGCCAGTGAGCACTCTGCAGGAGCAGAGATCCGAGATGAAATTTTGTTCAGATTGCTTTGATGACTTGTCAGCATGCAAAGTAACCAATGCCTCGCTAATCATCTAACCTATCTATTTAGGTGAAGGTAATTTCTCCACTGAATATTTTCATTTTAATATAACGTACAATAACTTAATTCAGTCTTACAAAGCAATGTGTAAAACACCTTTTCTTCTTTATAGTTATAATGCTGTCCCTGAGACTAGATGTGTTATTACCTCCTTAAAGCCTTAGCGAGCCAAGCGTGAAGGCCTGGACTGAAAGCAAGTGAAGCTCCTACTGGTTTTTTTTTTTTTTTCTGTTTTTCTTCCAGAGCCACTTTATTTTTCTTTATGAATAATAGTGTTTCTAGCATGTCTGCCCTCTCCATTTTATTTTCCTTCTGACCTGTTTCAGTACAGGAGGAGATGTGTTTTGGTTAAAACAACCATTTAGAGCAGTGGTTCTCAACTTGTGGGTTGTGACCCCTCAGGAGGCTGACTGACTCTTTTACAGGAATCACTTAAGAGTATCAGAAAACACAGATAGTTACACTATGATTCATAATAATAGAAAAATACAGTTATGAGCTATCAACAAAAGTAATCATATAGGTGGCGGTCACCACAGCACGAAGGACTCTATTGGAAGGTTATAGCCTTAGGAAGGCTGAGAAGCACTGACTTTAGAGAATTTTATCCTTAGCACTCATAGAAATATGAAAGGATCATTGTGGGAGAAATTTCCTCCTTGTATTATTTTCATTCATTCCTCACCCCCCCCCCACGCCAGATATTTTTAAACCTTCAGCTTGTCTCCCTTCCCTCCCAATTTCTCTCTGTTCAATATTTCATCTTGACAATGATGTGAGAACGTTTCAGATTTCTATTTAATTATCCATCAAGTTATATTTTAACTGTGACCTTCAACTACTCCTCCTTGCTCCCCACCCAAGTGAAATAATGGGAAAATATCTTTGTCACAGATAAAAGGAACAATGCCTCCTTTTTATTCTGAGTGCCATAAATTACCAACTTTTTTTCAAAAGTCATTTTTCAATCAAGGTGGCTTAGTTTCTTCTGTCACAAATGTGCCTTCTATCATGACTAAGCTTTGACTCATATTTTCAGGTAAGATGTTTACAAGAACCTTTTTAGCTGTAGAAATGACTAAATGACTTGGGTTGTTTAAAAAAAGTGAAAAACAGAGTATGTTTTAGTGTTGCCTCGGTTTTGGAAAGTTTAATCAAGAGGATTTGGCGTTTTCTCAAACAGTGCTATTGTTGTGAATGTTTCTTCCTTCCTCCCTCTTTCCTTCCCTTCCTCTATCCCATACAGCCCTCCTTCCCATATATATACATACATACATACATACATATATATATATATATATATGAAGGTATTATCATAAATATACTGATAAATATATGTAACAGATATTTTGTCATAAACATAATGAGCTGATTTATTCATTTGTATTTTTTGAAAACTGTCCCTTTGAAATAATACTATTTCTCCCCAGGATACAATCAGATATGCTCACTGCATATTTAAGCTTTCATTACTCTTCTTAGGCATTACAATTATCTTGACCTTGTCTTCACATAAAAATCGTAAGGTCATAACTAAAGCACTGTAGTTTCTGTTGCCAGCCTTTATACTGCTAAGGGAGACTTCTTTTTCTGTCCACTTTACCTGATGTATATAAGGGTAAAAATTTTCAAAAGATTTACTTTTGTTTTGTTTTTGTTCTTAAGCAAATATAATAAGAAACTCAGCTTTGTACTTCTGATGTCATGATACAAGGCATTATTTGTTACGGAATAGTTGGTGGTAAGCCCTCATTCAACAAAGGAAGGATATCACTGTGAAAGCTTTACACAGTCGTGTCCTGAAATCTGTGTAGCCCAAGATTCTCCGTCTTTGTTCAAGGGCTTGGCCATTGCCACAGTTAGGGCCTCTCATAGAAATGCAATCTAGTTTTAAATAAGAGCCTCGTTAATATAGATTTTTTTCTAAAATCCATTTTGGTTTCAATTCTAAAAGTATTAAACAATGGAACTTCAAAACAGAAGATGACTGTATCCAATGGATGCTATTCACAGGGAAGAGCTTTGGCGAACTTTACTGGTTGGGAGGAAAAGAGGATGCATTCTTCCATGTCACTTTACAGGAGTCTCTATGACAAAAGGTTCCCTTGAACTTAGCGTCAAGGCAGCTTATGTCTGTCACTGCAGAGTGTTCTGATCATATGCCTTATATTTATGTCCTGTGGCTTAATACAGGATAATGCCTATGGCTCTCTCCCTCTTTGCACAGCTCCTTTCCGCAGCTTTATTGGGGGGTTTTTAAAAAGATGTCCTTTAAAAGTGTGCAAAGTGACAGAGGAATAGGGATTTGCTGTAAGCTTGTGTCTTCTAGTCATGTCAGAAGCTACAGCCTTCAAGCCTCACCAACATGAGTTGAGTTCAATCTGCAAAACTCATTTTGAAAAGCCATGTGTAATTTCAGGGACTTGCAGGGACTGTGAGGACGGACAGGGTTCCTGGGACTCACTGGTTAGGCAGCCAAATCTAGTGGGTGAGCCCCTGGTCAATGGGCGCCTCAGTTCCAATAAACTATATGGAGAAATCCTAGGGATGAGATATGCATGTGCACACTGGTGCAACACATACACGAAACACCCTCCCCACACAAACACACCATATACACACACATCAGGTAGCCGTGTGGGCTTCTCTCCACTCTATATTTTATTCTAGTGGTCTATAAACCTGGTTTTGTGTCAATAGAATGGTGTTTGTATCACTGTGGCAATAATATAATTTAAACCTAGCTATCTTGGTACTTCAAATATTGCCTTTTCTGCTTGGATTACCTTGACTTCTCAAGGACAGTTATGCTTCCATGTGAACTTAGGATATTTTTTTTTCTAAGTATGTGAAAAATCATCTGAACTTTGGTGGGGTTTGCCTTTAATGTGTAGGTAAGTTTTGGTATTGCCTCTTTTCTAATATTAACTAGCCAGGGCCTACGTCCGGGAAAGATTTTGCCTTCTACTGTTTTTAATTTCTTACTTCAGTGTTTAATGTTTTCATTCTATGTGTCTTTTGCCTCTCTGGCTAGGGTTATTCTTAGGTATTTTTTTCTTTTTATTAGTTTTTTTTCACATATGTTCTATTTTGATGATATTCTTCTCCTTTCCTCCCAACCCAGTCAACTTTATGTTCTTTCTCTATCTCATAAAATAACCCAAAACCAAACAAATGAATATCAAAACAAGCAAACAAACCAAAACCAATAAGATGGAAAATACGCAAATTAAACAAAATGAAACAAATAAGCAAAAAGCTCTATTTCTCCATGGCTCATAGCACAAACAAGTAGTGTCTCTAGAAACAGTTTCTTACCATCAGGTTGTGCAGGGTAACCAATAACATTGACAACAGTCTATGAGTTTTGCAGAAATTTATGGGACCCCCTTTCTACATTTTGAATGAATGAAATGTAACCCATTTCTGATACTGGAGTTTTTACTTGGTGACATAAGATTTCCAGTTGGGGTTCTGTATCACCCACTGTTAGTAGTTTAATATTCTTATGTATTCTTTTGTTTTGAAGCTATTGTGAGTGAGATTTCTCTTCATTGCCCTCAATTCTTTATTGACTGCTTTTTCTATTGGTGTATAAGTTTATATGTTGATTTTGAATCCTGTCAAAAGTATTTATTAGGGCTTACTGGTTTCTTCTGGAGTCTTTAAGAATTTTTAAGGGGTAGATCCTGTCGTCTGGAAGCGGGCTTCTTTTTCTATTTTTCTTCCTTTTCTCGTTTTGCATTTATGTTTTTCCTTTGTCTTATTGCTCCATCTTAGAATTTAAGACTGTATTAAAGAAGAGAATAGATAGTCACAACCTTGTGTTGCTCTATGTTTTAGGGAAAATGCTCTTAGTGCTTCACTATTTAGTATACAATAGCTATAGGTTTTGTTGCGTGTAGCCTTTATGGTGCTGAGGTATGTTTCTTCTATTCATAGCCTTCTTTTAATCATGAAGAGATAGTTCATTTATTGTCTTTTGTGTGTTGAACCAACCTTGCATATCTGGAATAAAACCAACTTGGTCATGGTGTAAAATTTTCGTAATGTGCACTTGAATTTGGTTTTGGAGAAATTTGAGAATTTTTGTGTCTCTGTTCATCAGAGAAATTGATCTATAATCATTTTTTTCCTGTTGTGTCCTTTTCCAGTTTTAGTATTAGAGTGATGCTGATTCATAGCAGGAATTTGATAATGTTCCTTCTGTATTTATTTTGTGCATCTCTTTGTGAAGTATTGGAACCAGCCCATTTTTTAAAGGCTTGTTAGAAGGTGGCTGTGAGGATCTCAGGACACGTTTTATTCTTCCCTCAATCTCATTCAGTGCTGTGGGTCTGTTTAAGGTCTTTGCATCCTTTTGACTTAATATTGGTAGTTCTTACGTGTCTGGTAATTTACCTATTTCTTTTAGCTTTTCTAGATCTTTAGAATACAAGTTTTCAAAGCACTACCCATTGATTCTCTGTATCATATTGATATCCACATTGAAATCCCATTGAAATCTTATTGTACTTTAATCTTATTAATTATGTCATCTCACTTTTGCTTTTGACTGTTTTTGCTAGGAGTTTTTCAATATTGTCTTTCTTCCCCCCCCCCCAAAATCAACTATTTGTTTGATTGAATTTCTCTATATTTTAATTTATTAGTTTTTACTTAATTAAAGTATACTTATATTATTTACCCCTTCACCCCTTGTCCACCCCTCCCAAATTCAACAACCTTTTTAACCCTTGCTTTATACAGTACATGTAAATGAATAAACATATAAATATAACCTGCTGAAATTGTTCAGTGCTGCTGGCATGTCTATGTCTCTAGGGCTAACCAATTGATATTGAATAAACAATCAGAAGACTCAACCCTGAAAGAAGACTAATTCTCCTTCTAAACATCCATTTCTTTCTATGCAGCAAGCAAAAGTTGTCTATATATTATTTTTTATTCTATTTCATTAATTTCTTCTCTGATCAAGGGTGTTTTGTTTATTATTAAAGTATTTGTATCATTTCTGTAACTTTTCATGACATTGACTTTTAACTTTATTGAACTATGATCTTTTTTTTTTATTAATTTATTCTTGTTACATCTCAATGTTTAACCCATCCCTTGTATCCTCCCATTCCCCCCCCCCCCCCATTTTCCCATTATTCCCCTCCCCTATGACTGTTCCTGAGGGGGATTACCTCCCCCTGTATATTCTCATAGGGTATCAAGTCTCTTCTTGGTAACCTGCTGTCCTTCCTCTGAGTGCCACCAGGTCTCCCCCTCTAGGGGACATGGTCAAATGTGAGGCACCAGAGTACGTGAGAAAGTCATATCCCACTCTTCACTCAACTGTGGAGAATATTCTGACCATTGGCTAGATCTGGGAAGGGGTTTAAAGTTTACCTCCTGTATTGTCCTTGGCTGGTGCCTTAGTTTGAGCGGGACCCCTGGGCCCAAATATGCCTATCATATTGTTCTACTTGTAGATTTACTATGATCTTATAAAATGTATGAAATTATTATATCTCATTTAGCCTAGAATTGCACATTGATACTCTTGATATATTGTGTTTTCTAACAGAATTTTGGTATCCAGTGTCCTAGATATTTGAAGGCAGAATGTTTGCCTCCCAAACATGTACTTTGAAACAAACAGACAAACAAACAAATGAGTAAATCTTTTGTATGAAATAATACCTTAACATCCCCACTCTGAGCATTAAGTCAGAGTTCATCTCTACCTTCCGTGAATAGCTGAAAGAAGAGACTTGAAGATACAATTGCGTGGCAAGTGGTTTGTTTCCCCCAGCGTGGTGGTGTTGTGGTTGGTGATAGTTGGTGCTGCTGTCTCCCTCCACACTCTTTCCTTCTTGTCAGTACTGTGTTAGTTCCTATCCTGCTGCTGTGATAGAGCATCATGACAAAACACGGCTTGAGGAAGAGTTTATATTGGCTTACAGTGCCACAGTGATGGGGAGGGATGGCAGCAAGCTTCGGACATGAGAGTAGGAACAGGAAGCCGAGCCATCATGTCTTCACCAGCAAGCTATGCAGCAGAAAGACGGTAGTTAATCAGAAGTATGGTGGAACTAAGAAAGGTCTCAAAACTGCCGCACTGCGTGTCATTTTCCTCTAGCAAAGCCACACTCCCGAGCTTCCGTAAATGGCAGCACCAACTGGGAAACAAATGTTCACGCACTAACTTTCTACACATTGGTTACCGTCTTCCTAGCCCCTCCCCACTCTTCACCACTGCGTTGTTCGACTCTGCTTCCTAGGGTTTGGCTGTTTCGCCTTTTATGTGTAAGATATGCAATATTTATCCTTTTTGCAGTTGACTTGTTTCATTTGAAATAATATTTTTTGAGTCACGTGTGTTGTTGAGAGAGGCAAGGTTCCCTTTCTTAAGGCTGCATAATATTTCATTGCCTACATTTTACATTAAAAAAAAAATTCTATTCCTCAGTGACAGGCCCTTGAGCTGCTTTTATGTCTTGGTTGTTGTGAATAATGTTGGTATAAGTAAATGAAACGGACTTGGTCAATGGGTTCTGGCCTCTTTGAAGGGGTACAATTTAAAAGTATTTACTGTCATAATTTTCTTTGAAAAATCATACTTTGGGAAGAAGGAGATGGACTTTTTCCAGAGAAGTCACTGAGTACATCTCCTTTCCATTTTGAGGGACCCCAGAAACTTTTTAAAATAAGCCACCCTTACATTTTTTTTTCAACCTAGGCTTCTCTAAATATGTCCATATGAACAGTGTACAAATGTGAAATCAACCATAGATACCGAAAGGTGAAAGACTTGGTATCTTATCCCTCCCCTGCTGATACGGTTAGGAACTATTTCCTCCATCTGTTCTGTTGAGTTCTTGCTTCAGCCATCTTCATCCTGATCCACATGCTTTGTGAAACTGCCAGACACCACACACTCTCATTACTTAGGATCCAAAGTCTTTCTTGAAAATTAGGGTCTAATTATTTTATTTTAAAAGAAGTAGATTTGAAATAACTAAACACATGCTAAAATTTTTCTTACTTCGCAAGTTCACTTCTTTTGAGTTGCCATCGGTTTTCAAAATAGATGTGCTAGTTTAAATGTGTCTGTTCTTAAAATGCATATGGCTTTGTCAAAACTGAGATCTGTGAACAAGGAGTTGTGCCTCACGTTCACAGTTATGAAGCCTCGTTGACTTGACTGATCTTCATCTGCTTTTAGGTCTTGGTTGTTGTGAATAATGTTGCCAACAAACAGCCAGAATCTCCTTCAAAGTACTGTGGGTTCTGTGATGTTATCTGTAAAACAGTGAATTTATTTTGGATAAGTGATTCATACTCTCAGGATATACTATAACTGTTCCTGACTTTAACTGGGTGCTGCCTTAAATTAAAAGAGAAGATGAACCCCATGATTCTGAACAGTTGAAAATATAGTTTACTGTTTCAGCAAAGAACTGGCAGGTGCCTAGGGGATGTAGCTGAGACTTGGGACTCTACCCACTGCTCTGGGTCCCACAGTTGGCCTGGGCTCTGTAGATAACCCTCAGCACAAACAGACAGCATCCGTACAGAGACAGTGAATTTTCACTATCACTTCCAAACTACAGGAAAGGAGGTAGCATTTAAAATGCTAGGAAAAGAACAAAGGAGTCTGAGATCTGCATTCTTCAATAAGAAGCCTCCAAAGTGCCTTAAAATGCCCCTTTATTGCAATGGAAGTAGCTTTTGAAGTTAGGAGTTTAATGGTTGAGGAGATGGTAACCTTTTCTAGAGTGGCCAGTGGCCCAGACAGGACTGTGACATTAATTTTCTGATGTCTTTGTCAATTAAGCAGAGCCAAATCAATTTACTTACCACATACTTGTCTGTTAATTTTTTTTCTCTAATGAACAGGAGATTATTGTTTCTTATACCCATGGCTTCTTGAAGTTTTGCAGTGTACCATATTAAAACCAACGAAATTAATTTGCCCCCTTTCAATAATCGAACTTAAATAAGGCTTAAAGTTTTGGAAAGTTTTCTGAAAGTAATTTTATACTGAAGAGGGAAATTATGAAGAGAGCAAGTGGCTTGAAACATTTTACCAGAAATAGCTCCCTGCCTATTATACTAATAAGAGCAGGTATGATATCTTTGTCCTTTAAAAACTAGAACTTGAAGATTCACGTGCTGAGTGCTGTGGTGGAGGAGGATGGCAAGCCCTTGAGATCATTTAGAAAAGTGATTTTCACCGGGATGTGCTGAGCACAAGATAACTCACTAGAATTGAGTGAGACAGGATGTGGGTGAGGTATGAGAGATCATTAATGCACTTTAATAATAAACTGAAAAGGGAGTTTGAGACCATGGCCGGAGAGCAAACCTGTGCCACCAATATCTTTATAAATAAGCTCATTGGAGGTCAGCTGCTCCCATTTATGATGTGTCTTGTCAAGGCTGCTGCCACACTATAGTGGCGAGGTCAAGTCATCACGGAGGGCATAGATGTGGGACTCTAAAACATCCATATACTGATCATTTACAAAGTGGCTGCAGATTCCACCTAAAGTAGGAAGGCTTGTGCTTTGCTTACTGTCTCTTGTAGAGTGATTTCAAAATGGTTGACTATCAAGGGCATTCAAAAGTGAAGCTTCATGGGAAATCAGCATTGTCCAGAGAGGTGCAGGGTTTTCTTGCATTTAATCCTCTTATATTTGCCATTTCAACTCCCCAATAAAACTAATATTAGCATAAATAGCAAGAAACACTATGTCCCACATAGGCTTATCAACCATAAACATAAATTTGAAAAAGACAAGAAGACCAGTCTGAAATTATATGAATTATTTAAGATATAGATGTATATCTGCACCCTTTGTGAATTTAACTTGTTGTAAGTGTATAATTTCGTCTTGTGCTATGACTAAAATACAGCTTCTCATGATAAGACATGAAACCGAGGGCATGAAGGGCCTGTGAAATTGTCAGTATTGTTTGAAGACAGCATATTAAAGGCATACAACATTTAAGGTAATTGTTGAGCTAAATAATAAAGTTCTCACTACAAGAAGTGATATAAAATGTTAATAACCGAATTTAATAGGTGATAAGTATATTCTTTTTTGCTGTAATAAATATCATATAATGATGAATGGAAATTTTCCTTTGTAGTCAAGTACTTAGAAAACGCATATGAGTGAGTCAACCTTAAAGATTTTGTGAAAACGAGTAATGAGAAACTCAGCTTATCACATTTATGTTCTAAATATAAAACATATGAACATCGACATTCTTTAGCCTTCAGGGAAAAGTAGGGAAAGAGCAGAGAAATAGCCTTATTAATAAAGTCACTGTTAATGGGATAATATGGAATATGTTGAGTATAATTAAAGAAGACTGTGAAGGGATGATGAACATATAAGAAAGGCCATTGAGGAGCGCTAATGACACAGAAGAATCTACATTAGAAGGTTAAGGGGTAAGGGGCTCCCTACCCCACTGTGAGGCCTTGAGTTCAGCTCTCCAGCACCGATATGTAAGACCTGGGGCGTAGGGATAGAGAGGAGACAGGTGGCACTCAGGGACTTTTGGCTCAGCCAGTCTAGTTAAGAAACTGTCTCATAAAAAAAAAATAAGAGACAAGATGGACACGCAATTTAGGAAGACATTTTACACCCACCTATGGCCCTCACATGCGCCTGCAAATGCTTCTGCGCACATATCTTCAGAATGAACAACAGATCCTTAAGTAAGACAGTGTTTTCTCCTAATGCTAAAGAATAAAACTAAAAAGGAACATGTGGTCAGAGTATCTTAATGCTAAATTTACTATCCACATACAAAATTATGAGATTATGTGAAAAGATATTAATGACAAAATCAGTTTAACTTATTTTCTGGCTTATGACAGAACTATTGGAAAACAGAAACAATGATGCTCTGAACTACATATAGTAAATAAAATTTTGAACTCTGAAATCTCACAATCAACCCCAAGTGAGAGAAAACACTATTCCCTTAATATCATAAAACTTATCTGTTAGGATGAACACAGTCTTCCACTAATCGTCAATGTGGGCACAAGACACTCAAGTCTGTCAGACCACAAAAGTTCATAAACTAACAAACCAAGAATCCCCAAAAGTTTCCTGATATCTGTGTAAGAAGTATTTGCTTTCTGATTAAGGAAGAAACTCATAATAAAATTTCTAATTTTCTTTATACCTTCTTTTGTTGGTTTATGATAAAAATAAAATCATATATGCTTAAGGTATACATCTTGATGTTTTGATATTCTTTTAAGTTACAAAATGGTCTCAATCAAAGTAGCACATCCAGCACCCAAATATACACATCAACACTTGTCATTGCTCCTGCGGGAAGAGCACTTTGGACTCATTCTCTCAGCATGTTTAACAGTGAAGGATTGCCACTTATTGCAATGCTACATACACCTGACCTCCACAGCCCATTTAATTTGCTTAAGTGAGGCTACGTGCCCTTTGGCAGGCACCTCACATGTACGTCACTGCTGACTCCAGTCACCCTACATTGTAGCGGCACACCAGAACTTCTTGTTACTCTCTGACCATCAACCAACATTTCTCATCTCCCGTCCTTCCTTCTCCCCCATCCTTCGGTAACTAGCATTCTCCTCTCTGCTTCTATGAAGTCATCTCTCCCAGATCGCACAATGTGTTAGTGAGATCACTTATTACCTGTTCGTGTATGGCTTTCCACTAAACAACAACAACAACAACAACAACATCTTTGTGTCACATCTGGTGGGATTCTATTCTTTTTTTTTATTAAATTAATCATATTACATCTCAATGGTTATCCCATCCCTTGTATCCTCCCATTCCTCCCTCCCTCTCATTTTCCCCTTATTCCCCTCCCCTATGACTGTGACTGAGGGGGACCTCCTCCCCCTTTATATGCTCATAGGGTATCAAGTCTCTTCTTGGTAGCCTGCTATCTTTCCTCTGAGCACCACCAGGCCTCCCCATCCAGGGGATGTGGTCAAATATGGGGCACCAAAGTTCATGTGAAAGTCAGACCCCACTCTCCACTCAACTGTGGAGAATGTCCTGTCCATTGGCTAGATCTGGGTAGGGGTTTGAACTACGGCACCAGCCAAGGGATTCTATTCTTAAAGGATGAACAGTGTCTCATGCTGCCTATGTGTCACCTTTTCTTCATCCGTTTGCCGGCTGATGAGTATAATAACCAGGAAAGTAATCGTCAAAATACTTTTCATTGCTTTTTTTTTTCCAGAACATTTATTTAAAATGACTTTTGCATATGTTGTAAGGGTCCAATTTCATTGCTATACATGTGGCTATCCATTTCCTCCATTTTGCCTTGACTTTCTTATCAAAGGTCATGATGAACTGAGCTTCAGACTCTCTCCTCCGTTTTGCTGGCTTATGCACCTCCTTTCCCAGCCACCATAGTGTCTTGATTATTGAAGCTTTGTGATTTATTTCGTAACCAGGAGACATGTTTCTTGGCATCCTAAAAGCCATGTTAGAAGAATGCTTCTGGGTTCATAGGATTAAGAGAAGCTCTTCATATTGTCATTTTAGATTGTTCTGTGTTTTGATGTTTTAAGTAATGGTTGTGTTACTTTACGGTAATACCAAAGCCATGTTGTAAAATAATAAAATAGAATACAATTAAAAACCAGTTTAATGTCTATCTAAAAGATATACTGAAATCCCAGTACTTAACATTGTTATTTATTAGACTACTCTAGAAATTGTTAAAATGGTTTTAGAGGAAATTTTTATAACTGTCTACATGCTCTATGAAGAAAAGAAAGATAATTGTGTTTTCACACTGGAAATCCCAAGAACAGCTAGAAGACAAAAATATAAACAATTAAAGAAAATATTATTTAGGAAGAAAATCATTATCTGCTCCCTGTAAAAAGCAAGAGAGTAGAGTTAACACTAGATGCCTAGAAAGGAGAAAATGTATAAATCACAAACATGAAATGTATCCTTTGAAAACTATGTAAAACAGCAAGCTGTTTGCTAGAAGATTAGAAAAATAGAAGAAAATATAAAATACAGAATAAAAACTATACGTGGAAATAGCTAACAACACAGAAGCCATTAGAACTACAGCACTCTTTCCTCCTTATACAGAGGTAAATCCAAGGAAGACATACAACTTAGATATGTCAAATTTCGGACATATTTCCTAGAATATTCCACCAAACCTGTTACCAAAAGAGAAACCATAGAAGTGGTAGAAGGCATTTCAGGAGCACAAATGGGTCAGCAGGGCTTCAGTGGAGACAGCTGTGGAATATCCACTAAAGTACTGGATGACACTAAAGATGATGGCAAGCCACTTAGAGCCTTGTGATCACCACCCAAGAGCAAGTGCACAGAAAGGAAACAGGCCCAATTCAGTTAGGAGAAGCCATGTAAACATCTCAGTTTTGCCTGCACAGACTTAACAGTGCATTAAAGAGCCAACAGGACTCATTCTAGACATGCAGGGAGGAAATAGACCCTCACTCTGTAGGCTTCACTTTTATCAAACAAGGATTGAACATCGTCTCTAAATTTGCTCCCCATCAATAATTTTTAAGAAATTACTCTGTGGTTGTACTTTCATGATAGGTCTCACAAATGCATAGAAAGGAAGATGAAATAGGAGAGTGTACTTTTAGAGGTATAACAGTGTCTTGATGAGGTGAAACGTATATAACAGACAGAGAAACTAAATCCTGAGCTGACCTCTTAGATATCCAAGCCTTGATTTTATCTTTACCTTAGAGGTCTCAACAGGCTAAAGATTTAGATACACCTGATGATGACCTCCCTGAGGAGATAAAGGAACAGCAGCTAAAATAAGGAAACAGCGCGAGTTATTTAAGTATCTATCCCCAAGCTCCTGTTTCTCAAGTGGCTGGCATGCTCCTCTTCTTCAGGGTGGAGGGAAATTGGGTTTCAGATGGACAGGGTAGCTGGCACAGCAAAGGGCAGCTGGGTTTTCCAGGAAATGGCATTGCCTGACTCCTGCATTGATAGCTCTTTCTCATTTCTCCTACTGTATCTCTAATGCTCTAGCCCAGGCTGCTTTATCTGCAGGTATTTGTTCTTTTGACCTTTATCCTGGTGCTTTGGAAAGTTTTCAGTGAGCAATCTGATCAGCCCAAAGGAGAAAACTCCCAAACCACTGAGATTTCCATATTGTGGACAGTGAACTCCAATGACAGTGTGTGAGCTCAGCATCTCTAAGAAAACCTATTTTAGACTCACACAACTTAAGCAGGCAATAGATACCCAGATACTTAGAGGAAACTTCTAGTACAAAACACAACACAGCAAAATTAGCACAACCATTAAACCATAAATTAAACAACATTTAGAGGTGCTATTATCTATGGGGAAAACAAAACCCTGTCAACACTAATATTTCCAGAGGCTAAGAAAAAACAACGACCTTTATAAAATCATAACAAAGGACTGTTTGGAAGACAGAGCAAAGTCTTGGTAATTAAATAAAGAGTAGTACCAGTGATACAGAATCAAAGTCAGAGTGAGGGGAACCAACAAGTTGCAATGTGCTTTAGCACCACAAGTCTCAGAAGCGGAAGGAGTGTGTCTCAAGTGTTAAATATTCTCACCTAGAAACTTCTTTTCATTTTGCCTCTGTCCTTCCAAGTACTCAAGTCATCTTGGCAAATACTCAGCTTCTTCAATGTGTCCATAGTGACCAAAGTATACTTTTTCTTTTTGCTCAGCTGTCTACACAACCTAGAGACAGCACATGATTCATAGAAGTGTACAGCTTGACCCACTTCCTGGTCTTGAGATTGGGCACAATGAAGCAGATGTGGCAAGCACACACAAAGGTTTTCTCTTAAGTTACACGAGGCTTGACCCTATTTGATTCCCATAACTTCTCCTGGATCTCAAGACTTGACTAGTGACATTCAGAGAACTGGTACTTCACCTTCCAAGAAATCTAATTGTAAAGGGGCAGGAGGGACAGGAAAATACAAGTGAAGAGATAACAGTTGGGATGTCATCTGAATAAGTTATTAAAAAATAAAACATAATCAAGGAAAAAAAAAGGAATCTAATTGTCTGTAAACAACAGACGATTAGGCCATCCTTTCTTCAGCTTCCTCAACTATCAACAGGGACATTGTCTTGTTCTTACACAGCCAGGTTTGCTCTTGCTACTCAGTTTCCCACTAATTGCTTTTGACACTAAATGATGTCATTGGTTGTTACTAAATTAATAACTACATGACCAAGAAATCAGAGAAAATTAGAATATATTTCAATTTAAATGATAGTCCAGTATTTAAATGATCAAAAAATTAAAAACAAAACAAAACAACAATGCCAGACGTGGGGGCACACGCCTTTAATCCCAGCACTTGGAAGGGAGAGGCGGGCACATCACTGTGAGTTTGAGGCCAGCCTGGTCTACAAAGTGAGTCCAGGATAGCCAAGCCTACACAGAAAGACCCTGTCTCAACCCCCCCAAAACAAAAAAACAACAAGAACAAAAAAAACCCCCAATATTTAATAGATCAACTATACGTGTTTCATTTAAGTTGCTCATTAGTATGAGCAGTACTGTGCAGTATTAACCAAAGAAATTAAACAAACACACAACAAAACCCAAAAAGGGAATATGTATTAACTAAAAAAAAAAAAAAGGCAAATTCAGTACTGTGTTAGGTGAGTTGACATTTAAGGTAGTATTCCTAGAAGTTCCAAGAGAATCAACTAAATACCCACAGAAATTAATAAAGAGCAATGTTCCTCTTACAATCAGCATTTTCATTTACTGGTTTAAAGGCCTATTAGAGACTTAAAAATATATTGCTTAAAATGAAGGAAATGGACATAAAATATTAATTTCACTGTTACATGTTGAGTGTACCTGTTAGTCAAATGTCATCTTGACCCACATGTACTATTTTATGCTAGTGTTGCTCCAAGTATGAAAAAAATAGTCTTCCTTTGCTTATGAAGCACAGAAGTAACAGAATACGTAATTGAAGATATTAGAAAAATCATCTTCCTTTAAAATTCAATGTTAATGTATTAAATATCTACTGCCGCCTGATTCTGTGGTCAAACAGGTAAGAAAGAGTAAGTTGCTTGTCATACAGTGAATATCCTAGTGGGTTTTGTCTTCTGACATGTATATAAGATGTTTATATGCATCTATAAATATTAGCCCTTTGTTTTTATAGCTATATACCCTACACATACATCAACTCTTTCTATCCTTTGTGGATTCCTGTATATATTCACATGCATGCTCTTATTTTATTGCCTACCCCTTCAAACTCTTACATTCATCCCGTTTCCATGTTAATAAGCCATCCTAAATAAAGCCTCCTGTACAACGAACTCACTTGCTTGCTGTACCGCTAGGCTCCATCCGAGACACCATCGCTTGGAACTGAATATGGTCTTCAATCCTTTAAGACTCACCTCTATCTGATTCTTTATTCTGCTTAGCTCAGCTGGATAAATTAACGCTCCTGGAGCTTCTATGCTTCTGTTCACAATTTAACTCCTGCCCATTGCTCCAGCACATTCGAGACCAAATCAGCTGCATTCCCAAGTTGTTGACTTCCACTGCTGACTTCTCTTCACTGACTGCTTGCCTGGACCCACCCAAACCCTGAGGATAGGTTCTGCTCTTATACATTTCTTCTCTCAATATATTGAGGAATAACAAATGTAATCTTCAGGAGATATGTTGCAAGCTCAGGTTTTGTTTGCAAGAAAGGTGGAAGCAGAGTAGAAAGGATTATTCAAAGAGACAAGTTATTCACTGTGAAAACAAGTTATTTTTGTGAGGGACCCCTTACAAGAAGTGCTCTTCTTACTCCTTAGAGGCTGTAACAAACATAGATCTCTCATAGGTAAGTCGCAGTGTGCTTGACTTTCATACACTAACCTACCCTGTGCCTTTCTTCTTCCTAGGATGTGGCCATCCCTCACAAGCCTGTCTCTCTCCATCCTTTACATCAGTCTAAACTCTATCCTCCTGCTAAGTCCTTGCTGCATCCACAGACCCTCTCTCATGCTGACTGTCTTACCCCAGGACCCTTCAGTCATTTGTCTTCCTTCTCATTGAGGGATGAACAGGAGAAATGCCCCACTCTCCTTAGTCAGAACACATACAATAAGGTGAGACTATTGTGTCCAAATGAGAATTGCTCTTCGCTATGAACTTTAGAGTACTTAATTTCTAAAACTCATATATGAAAATATCTAGATAATATCGCTAAATGCTTATATTTTTAGCATTTAAGTATATTTGAAATATTAAATATATTTGGGTTGAGTTATATTACTTTAACTAGGTAACAATTGACTTGGAGAAATAATAGATATGCATTTTTCTTTTTAAGACTATTCCTGTACTGTGTTCTTCATCATTTCATGGTCTAACCCAAATGTGTAACTATCAATGAAATTTCTAGAAATTAATACAATACCATTAGTAATTTATGTTCTAGTCTTAATTCAATATCTTTAGAAGTTTAACTAATTACTGTGACTTGTTAAAGAGATATAGCTGCAGACAGTGAGTGAAAAAATATTTAGAATTACTTTATGTATCTGTAAAATGTTAGCATTTTATTACAAAATATGCCCATTTGTCTAATAATTTATAATATATACTATATATATACATTACATATATGTATATATAATATATATAATATATATATATTATATATATATATATATACACACACACACATATATGTGGTTGCAATTCACAAAGTGCTCAGCACCTGGACTACACATGTATGCTAGTGCATTATATGTATTATGATATAATTATGGTTGGTATCGGGGTGCATTCACCTGACCTGATAACAATACACAGCATCACTGTGTGGCCTTTGAATAAGTGTCCTTGCCTTTCTGAATGTTATCATAGCAATATAGTTATCTAATACAGACTCTCAGACCTTAAAGATTCCCCAGAATAACAATCATCTTCAATTAAATAATTAATATTTCAAAATCCTACTTAAAAGTTTATCTAAAAAATAAATAAAGTGTATCATTGCCATTAAAAAGAAAAGCAAAGGTATCTCCTAGGAGATGACAGGACAAAATTTTTGGCCCTTGAGGTTTTATTCATTGAAAAACAAATCATGTTGATAACCTATTACAAGCACAGTCATCTGAAGAGTGGGCATGGGTATATGAGGAAAAGTTCACTTTTTATATTTTATGATGAATGAACAAAGTCTTGAACTAAAAAAAACGTTTAGATTATCTGTTTTCTACAATATTTAGGATGATATTATTTATCTGAGGTGTGTTTTGCTCTTCGTGTTTGATAAAAAGGAGTTTATATCAGGGAAGGAACCATCTTAAAATGATTTCATCTTATTTGAAATGTCTATAAAACCATTTTATATAAGTTATTTGTGATAATAATGTAAATACTATCTGTCTTACAAAGTTTCATGCATGATAGGTAATGGTTATATTTATAGGGATCAGTTATTTAAATCAGATTCATCTGTTGATAATAACTGCAACTGTTCAACAACATTACATCTAGCATTCCTTTCCTACTTTGGCTTTGTTTGTCCAGGCTGTGGGAAACAATGCACAAAAGTCATAGGCATCCAAATACTGCAGAGTTGCCTGTAGAAGCCAGGTTGTAGTGGAAGGGTCACTTGAGTCCTTGAAATTGGTTATCAGCACAGGCAACACAAGTGAGGACATATTTTCCAAGGGAAATGGAAAAGGTCAAAGCTGTGTATGAACTGAACAATTTTCATGAATAGATTTTTGTCTTTCCGAGTCTAAGACTCATTTATTTTGAGCAAAAAGCCATTCATATCCAAAATACAATAAAAATCATCTTGTAGTAAGGCAGTATTTGTCAAAGGAAGACTTAATTGATAAGCCATATACACCTATCCTTCCTTTTAAAATATTTTAATTAATGATAGGCATAGCCATGGCGAATATCACTGACATTTCTTGTTTCCGTGTGAAATACCCTGGCCTGTGGCTGTAAAACATAGTCTGGCATCTCAGTAAACGTTACTCTAATGTGCTAATGTGATCTGCAAGGTGGCCCTCACAACTTCACCTACAACCAAATCTCCCCACCCTTCCTTCTAAAGAACTCTCTGGAAGCACATGATGAATTTGCCGTGATTGTTCAGTCCGCAGGGTTTCTCATCTGAAAGGACTGTGAGGTGCCGTCCTTCTTTTGTTGGTCTTGCGGTGCATTGTTCTAAATTTTCACCAAGTTCCTTGTATCTTAAACTCTGACCCACAATTCCTTCCCTCCTGTAATAAATGAGGATTATACTAGTTTCCCCTTACCAGAGGCTAAAAGAAACAGGAGGACTAAAGTATGTTAGCACATATTAATGGACCTGAGATCTAACAAGAACCATGTAGAGGCAAGATGTTATATGATCAAGTCTTTGAACTGCCATTTCCTCAAGTCTGTGTCTTCATTCATCTTTTCTTCACTGGGTATTCCCCTGTAGCACAAAGGAAAATCAAGAAAACAATACAACACAACTCAACACAACTTCTCCATCCAGTTCCTCAAATATGCTGTAAATCTAGCAATTTCTTTATTTCTTTTTCCTTCCTTCCTTCCTTCTTTCCTTTCTTGAAAGTATTCTAATTTTGCTTCCCCTATTCAACTGAAATTGATCTAACAAAGATAAGTTGATTGTTAGCAACATTTCTTCAGACCTCTATCTCTGTCTGTAGTGATTGCTTCTCCCCTTTGTTGAACATCTCTTGTCTACTTGTTGCTTTAAAAAAAAAAAATCCTTTCCTTGGCTTGGGATTGAACCAAGGGCTTTGTGTATAGTAGGAATTGTTCCAACCACTTAGCTATACTCCAAGCCAAAATTTTACTTTATTTTGAGACAGTGTCTTGCTACATTGGTCAGTCAAGGCTTTTTGCGTAGCTGGGGATTATAACCTTCAGGCATGAGTTGCCACAACAACTGGCTAACTTTCTAGTTGATGCACTTCAGAAATTCGACTGCACACAGATTTCAGCCATTATCACAGTGTTGGTGAGTACTAAAGGCACATTTCCAATTCTTATTCCTCCATTGAGATCCAGTTTCTTCTTACCTCTACCCGCCCCCTTGGTGTGGTATTTTGAATGAGAATGTCCCCTGCAGGTTCAGATGCTTGAATACTTATTAGGTCCCAGCTGTGGGCACTGTTTGGCTTGAGAAGCATGGCCTTGTTTCAGGATTTGTGCTGTAGTGAGTGCTGGGAACTCAGACTCACACCATTTCCAGTGTTCTTTCTCTGCTTCCTGGATGTGGTTTAAGGTATGAACTCTCAGCCTGCTGCACCAGTTGACATTCCTGCCTGATGCCACTGTTCTCACTATGACGGCAATGAACTCTGAGCCCTCTGGAACCATACGCGCAAATAACCCTCTCCTTCCGTAGGTTGCCTTGGTCATGGTTTTCATTTTATTTATTAATTATTTTGTTTATGACAGCAATGGAAATACAGCTGGGAAATCAAGTTGGCATTTCACACTCATTCATCTTACTCGAAACTAGTCTGTACTGGTTTCCTTACTTGTGTCATTAATATCATAATTTTGAAGTCTCCAGACAGAAAGCTGGCTTCATCTATTATAACCCATTTCCCTTTCACTTTGTTCTTGTAGCTAGTGATTTCGCAGGCTGAATGGGATCTTTCTTGGCTGTGCAGTAGCGCTATTTCACACTGTTCTGCATGGCCTGTCTACTTAATTTGAAATGATGTATGTATTGTCCTGTAGGCATGCCATCAGCATCCTTTACAATTCTAGCTCTACACAGATTCACCCCATGTAAAATTATCTAGTTTTCCCCCTTGTGGGTCTGAGCATTTATATATTCCAAGTCAGTCAAATTATGCCTCCTTTTCAGTGAGGCTTCTTCATGCAGCATTCAAAGTGATCATTTCTCCTTCTCAATCTCTACATTTTTTATCTGTGCCAAGCACCTCATGTGCCATTATAGACTGACATGTTTCTTTATTTAGCTTTTCTTGTTCATTTACGATGTGATGTACTTGACGTGATGTTTCCGCACATCATAGGCATTGTAGCAAATGGTGTGTTAATGATGAACAATCTCAAAATGATACATTTTCCTCACTGGGAACCCCAGATGCCATAATAAACCACATTGTTTCTATTTTAAGCAAATACTGATCCTGAATCAACGTATGGTGTGCCAATATGTTTAGAATAATCCTGATAAACTGAAGAGAATACTTTTGTTAAAGGCTGGTTATCAGTTCTTGGGGTACCCCAGTATTGGAATACAGGTAGACAGAGAAATTATGGTGTAGCCATTTGATCTTCCTGTGTGTAGATTCTGGAATCTTCTGGTGGTTCCCCATTCCATGTATCTATCTATCTATCTATCTATCTATCTATCTATCTATCTATCTATCTATCACCTATCTGTGTTTTGTTTGTTTGCTTGTTTGTTTTTGACATAGAGTTTCTCTGTGTACCCTTAGCCGTCCTGGACTCGCTTTGTAGACCAGGCTGGCCTCGAACTCACAGAGATCTGCTTGCTTCTGCCTCCCTTAGTGCTGGAATTACAAGCATGCACCACCAGTCCTAGCTAGTCCCACATTTCTTTAGGGAAGCTGACCAAAAGTGCAATGGCATATGTTTTGTCCTTCTGCAATCTCTTGTGTGGCATAGCCTTACAGCATCCCAGCCAGCTACTTCTGAGCCTCTAGAGTACATTGTTATCTGTATGAGAAGCAAGAAAATGCTGAGGCTACCTCAGAGCCATCATCTTAGTTGCTCCACAAATCCTTAACTCCTCTGTATCTGTGTTTTTTGTAATCATAAGCCACAAGTATCCATACCTATTGCTGCACCTAGCTAAACTTTATTTGTATTTGCAAATTTAAAAGAGTGTTACTTTGTATATGCATGGCATATGTGTTTTGGAGTGCATGTTATGACATGCATTGGCAGTCAGAGGACAGCTTTGTGGCGTTACTTACATCTTTCCTTCTATACACAGGTTGCAGAAATCAAACTCAGGTGTCCAGGCTTTAAAACAGCAAGTGCCTATGCTCACAGAGCCTGATCACTAGCAAGTGTAAAAATATGATCTTGATTTGATTCTCCAGCTGATTGTGGGCACACCCCAAGGAGTACAATTCATGTCATTCATGCATCTTTTTATGGTTGACCTTCATTGTCATCTTGACTGGAGTTATAAGCACCTCTAAGGTTGTCTGAGGGTATTTAGAGATGACTACCTGAGGATGCAGGACCCAGCCTTAACAGGGGCAGCATGGGTAGTGCCATTCCATGGGCTGCAGTCCAGGATTGAAGGAAGCTGGAAAGGGAACAACAGCCGGTCAACCTGCAGTATTCCTTACCCTGCTTTCCGGTTTGTAGCACAGACTAAGCTGATCCTATCATTACTTCTTTGCAATAGTGTACACTGTCCTCAATTGTGCGCCCCATGGGCCCCCCTGGTAAACCATGACTTGTCTGATACTTAATCATAGCAATGAGAAACGTCACTGGTGACCCACATTCCCATGTGATGAGCGAGGCAGTGGGTGCTCTGCTCCCTCTCACATACCATGCTGGGATGCTCATTCTGGTGAGCTGTCCAGTGGTTTTTTATTTTTTTTTTATACCCTTTGTATTTAAAAGTCACGATTTTACTATTTAAAATGGACACTGAATCTGGTGTTGGGTTCTTACTCGAAGAGGCTACAATGTATCTTTTAGGCAAAATAGTTGAGTTAAACTTTTCTTTAGCAAGAATTAGAGTGCTGTTAGCCAGGCATTTATTATCATTGAATCATTAGTCAGGGAGTTATTGTCAATGGATCAGGAACATGTAAAGCAGGTTATTTATTGATTAGTTAATAAATATATTACTAGAGATAATTGATTGTCTGTTTATTTAAATTCTCCAGAGAAGGGAATTCACATATGAGAAATTATGTTGGGAGTGAGTTCCAGACAGGTTAGGGGAGTGGGGAACTGGCTCAAAGAAAGCATCCCATGGAGGTTATATTGACAAACAAGTTATGACTGTGGAAAAATTCCAAAAGACAAACAAACAAAAGACAATTGAGGACAAGTCAGCGCAGTCTGTAGTACCCGGGCAGAGGAACTCGGTAGAGAAACTGTACTAATCACTAGAGAGAACAGGCAGCAGGCAAGAACATCACAGGCAAACAGCAGTAAGTTTGTGTTAAAAGCGATAAGATGCCACGTGTAGACACTGGTACAGGCCTGCTCACCCAGTCTTGTGCTTTTGAACTAAATTTGAAGTCTAGGCTTCCCCAACCCACAGGCTGACATCACTGCTGGCAGCAGTCAGCGCAAGACTTTAGGGTCTCTCAAATAGCTAGGAAAATCCATGTTTCTGTGTAGATAACATTGTGACCTAATCAGATTGGACTTTAAAGAAACACAAACTACCATGTGTATTATTTATTTTGAGGCAGTTTTATTTTTAGAAATATTTTGTTTGTTCATTTTTTTTTTTTGGTGAAGAAATATTTGGTTTGTTTTGTAACAAACCATTTCAGTCATGCTGATAAGATATCTGTTGCTGAATTTCTTTTGGTGAATCATTAAGTTCTGTTATGCCTATATTTGAAAAATCAATTCAACCCCTTGGGGGAGGAATAAAATCTTTAGATTGTTACCAAAATCAAGTAAGTTTATTTTTCTGACCAGACCACAGCACAAGTGCACTCTGAGGACAGTGAGCGCGCATTCTGTTCTGTTTGGATCTGAAACTACCCCAAAGGTTGGCACACAAAAGTTTCATGTGGGTGTAGTGAAGCTCTCTGTTAATACTCTGAAGAGTGATGTGAGAGGTTGCCATTGTCTGAGGCTACCCTGTGCCACACAGCAGGATTTTTGTCTCAGAAAGCCAAGAAACCAAAAGAAAGGAGAGCTGTTTCTCCAAGATGCTCCCCCGCGAGGAAGTGGAGCTCTTGAGTCAGGCCTCTTAGGAGGAAGTTAGGTTACTGGGCCAGGTCCTTGGAGGGCATTGAAGGATACTGATCTCTTCTTCTTCCTCTCTCTTCCTGTGCCATCATAAGGTGAGAAGCTGGCTCCACTGGATATTGCCTGCCATGGACCCAAAACAAGGGGCCTCAAGTAAAATTTTTACTAGGACATTCCAACTTTAGTGTTGAATTTAATTTGCTTTCCCACATATAGCTTTATTAATATAAATTTGATGCTAGAATGAAAGAAACAAGCCATCTGTGTAACCAGGAAGACATGTCTTCATCTTAGATGACTTTTCCTTCATTGAAGCATATTTCTTTTTAAATACTTCCGTTTAATCAAACGTGTGTCTTGTCATTTGCCACCCTCTTTTCCACCTTCAGAAACCTTCCCTGAATATTTGGATTTTATGTTCTGCTGGACACACACACATACACACACACACACACACACACACACACACACACACACCACCACACACACACACACACACCACACACACAAAACACACACACACACACCACACCACACACACCACACCACACACACACACCATACCACACACACAGACACACACACACACCACACCACACACACACACACACACCACACCACACACACACCACACCACACACACACACCACACACACACACACACCACACATACACACACGCACACACACACCACACCACACACACACACACACACACACACCACCACCACACACACACACACACACACACACACACACACACACACGCAGGCTACTCTTACTTACAAAAGAATAAGAGATGATTTATTCTCAGGCCAAATATAAATGACCATGATGGTCTGTAATCACAAACTTAAGTCACTCCAAATTCTATGGAAGCCGTTTTACAAAATTAATATATATATATTTTATTTATTTTTATTTTTGTAACGTTGATTGAACTCAGTCTGGACAATAACAATAAAATACTCTGGAAGTCATTTTATAAAAGTATGTTTACTTTTCTTTTTTTTTTTTTTTTTTTTTTTTTTTTCCATTTATTTTTTTTTTTTTTTTTTTTTTTTTATATTTTTATATTATTATTTTTTTTTTATTAATTTATTCTTGTTACATCTCAATGTTTATCCCATCCCTTGTATCCTCCCATTCCTCCCCCCCCCACATTTTCCCATTATTCCCCTCCCCTATGACTGTTCCTGAGGGGGATTACTTCCCCCTGTATGCTCATAGGGTATCAAGTCTCTTCTTGGCTACTGCTGTCCTTCCTCTGAGTGCCACCAGGTCTCCCCCTCCAGGGGACATGGTCAAATGTGAGGCACCATAGCACGTGAGAAAGTCATATCACACTCTCCACTCAACTGTGGAGAACATTCTGACCATTGGCTAGATCTGGGAAGGGGTTTAAAGTTTACCTCCTGTATTGTCCTTGGCTGGTGCCTTAGTTTGAGCGGGACCCCTGGGCCCAAATCTGCCTATCATATTGTTCTACTTGTAGATTTCTAGGACCCTCTGGATCCTTTTATTTTGCTGTTCTCCCATGCATCTCTCATTTAGAGTCCCAATAGGATGTTCCCCTCTGTCCCAGTTTCCTGGTAAGTGAAGGCTTTGTGGGACATCCCTTGGGCTAGTATGCAGATATAAGTGAGTATATACCATTTGATTCTTTCTGCTTCTGGGTTAACTCACTCATTATGATCATTTCTAGCTCAATCCATTTATCCACAAATTTTGGGAATTCCTTGTTTTTAATAGCTGAGTAGTATTCCATAGTGTATATGTACCACAATTTCTTTATCCACTCTTCTATTGAGGGACACTTAGGCTGTTTCCATGTTCTGGCTATTATGAATAAGGCTGCTATGAACATGGTTGAGCAAATTTTCTTGTTGTGTGTGGAGCATCTTCTGGGTATATTCCAAGGAGTGGATAGCTGGGTCTTGAGGAAGCCCTATTCCCATTTTTCTGAGATAGCACCAGATAGATTTCCAAAGTGGCTGTACTAGTTTGCATTCCCACCAGCAATGAAGGAGTGTTCCTCTCTCCCCACATCCTCGCCAGCATGTGTGGTCGCTTGATTTTTGATCTTAGCCATTCTGATGGGTGTAAGATGGAATCTCAGAGTTGTTTTGATTTGCATTTCCCTGATGACTAAGGAGGTTGAGCATTTCTTTAAGTGTTTCTCAGCCATTTGATACTCCTCTGTTGAGAATTCTCTGTTTAGTTCCAAGCCCCATTTCTCTATTGGGTTATTTGGTTTGGTGGTGTTTAATTTCTTGAGTTCTTTATATTTGGATATTAGACCTTTGTCAGATGTAGGGTTGGTGAAGATTTTTTCCCAATCTGTAAGCTGTCACTTTGTTCTCTTGACAGTGTCTCCTGCCTTACAGAAGCTTCTCAGCCTCATGAGGTCCCATTTATTAATGGTTGACATTAAGGCCTGGGCTGTTGGTGTTCTGTTCAGGAAGTTGTCTCCTGTGCCAATATGTTCCAGGCTCTTTCCCACTTTTTCCTCTAAGTGGCTTAGTGTCTCTGGTTTTATGTTGAGGTCTAATCCACTTGGATTTGAGTTTTGTGCAAGGTGACAAATATGGGTCCAGTTTCATTTTTTTACACATAGACCTCCAGTTAGACCAGCACCATTTGTTGAAGATGCTATCCTTTTTCCATTGAATGGATTTGGCTTCCTTGTCAAAAATCAAGTGACCATATGTGTGTGGATTCATATCTGGGTCTTCGATTCGATTCCACTGATCAACCAGCCTGTTGCTGTGCCAGTACCATGCTGTTTTAATTACTATTGCTTTATAGTACAGTTTGAGATCAGGTATGGAGATTCCTCTGGAGCACCTTTTATTGTACAAGATTGTTTTAGCTATTCTGGGTTTTTGTTTTTCCATATGAAGTTCAGAATTGAACTTTCAATGTCTTTAAAAATTGTGTAGGTGATTTGATAGGGATTTCACTGAATCTGTAGATTGCTTTTGGTAGGATGGCCATTTTTACTATGTTAATTCTCCCGATCCATGAGCAAGGAAGATCATGCCATCTTCTCAGGTCATCTTCAATCTCTTTCTTCAGAGTTTTGAAATTTTTTTCATACAAGTCCTTCACTTGCTTAGTTACGGTAACTCCTAGATATTTTATATTGCTTGTGGCTAATGTGAAGGGTGAGGTTTTCCTAATTTCTTCCTCTGCAAGCTTGTCATTTGTGTATAGGAAGGCTACAGACTTTTTGAGTTAATTTTGTATCCAGCCAATTTGCTGAAGGTGTTTATCAGCTGTAGGAGTTCTCTGGTGGAATTTTGAGGGTCACTTATGTACACTATCATATCATCTGCAAATAGGGATAATTTGACTTCCTCCTTTCCCATTTGGATACCCTTGATCTCCTTTTGTTGTCTTATTGCTCTGGCTAGAACTTCGAGTACTATATTGAAGAAATATGGAGAGAGTGGGCAGCCTTGCCTTATTCCTGATTTTAGAGGAATTTCCTTGAGTATCTCACCATTTACGTTGATTTGGGCTATTGGCTTGCTGTATATAGCCTTTATTATGTTGAGGAAACTGCCTTGTATCCCCGATCTCTCTAAAACTTTAAACATGAATGGGTGTTGAATTTTATCAAATGCTTTCTCTGCATCCAAGGAGATGATCATGTAGTTTTTTATTTTCAGTTTGTTTATATGGTGGATTACATTGATGGATTTCCATATATTAAACCATCCCGGCATGCCTGGAATGAAGCCTACTTGGTCATGATGAATGATATCTTTGATGTGTTCCTGTATTCGTTTTGCAAGTATTTTATTTAGTATTTTTGCATCTATGCTCATAAGAGAAATTGGTCTGAAATTCTCTTTCTTTGTTGAGTCTTTGTGAGGCTTAGGTATCAATGAGACTATGGCCTCATAGAATGAATTTGGTAATGTTCCATCCATTTCTATCTTTTGGAGTAGCTTGAAGAGTATCGGTGTTAGCTCGCCCTTGAAGGTCTGGTAGAATTCTGTACTGAAACCATCTGGCCCTGGGCTTTTTTTGGTTGGGAGACCATCGATGATTGCTTCTATTTCTGTAGGGGAAATGGGACTATTTAGCTTGTTTATCTGTTCTTCATTCAACTTTGGCAAGTGAAATTGATCAAGAAAATCATCCATTTCCCTTAGATTTTCAAATTTTGTGGCGTATATGCCTTCAAAGTAGGATCTTATGATTCTTTGAATTTCTTCAGTGTCTGTTGTTATGTCTACCTTTTCATTTCTGATTTTGTTGATTTCAATACTGTCTCTCTGCCTTTTAGTTAGTTTGGCTAATGGTCTGTCTATCTTGTTGATTTTCTCAAAGAACCAGCTTTTGGTTTTGTTGATTCTTTGGACTGTTTTCTTAGTTTCTAATTTGTTAATTTCAGCCCTGAGTTTGATTATTTCCAGGCGTCTACTCCTCTTGGGTGTTTCTGCTTCTTTTTTTTCTAGGGCTTCCAGTTGTGTCATTAAGATGCTTATGTGTGATGTTTCCAATTTCTTTTTAAAGGCACTTAGTGCTATGAATTTTCCTCTTAGCACTGCTTTCAATGTATCCCACAAATTTGGGAATGTTGTTTCCTCATTTTCATTGAATTTCAGAAACTCCTTGATTTCTTTCTTTATTTCTTCCCTGACCCAGGTGTCATTTAGTAGAGAGTTGTTTAGTTTCCACGTACGTGTAGGCTTTTTGTTATTTCTGTTGTTGTTGAATTGCAGCCTAAGAGCATAGTGATCCGATAGGATACAAGGTATGATTTCAATCCTCTTGTATCTATTGAGGCTTGCTTTGTGACCTACGATGTGATCAATTTTGGAGAAGGTTCCATGGGGTGCAGAGAAGAAGGTGTATTCTTTCTTGTTTGGGTGAAAGGTTTTATAGATATCTGTTAGATCCATTTGACCCATGGCATTGGTTAATGATGTTATTTCTCGGCTTAGTTTCTGTTTCAATGACTTATCGCTCAGTGAGAGTGGGGTGTTGAAGTCTCCCACTATTATTGTGTAGGGATCGATGTGTGGTTTAAGCTTTTTTAGCAGATCTTTTACAAATGTGGGTGCCCTTGTATTGGGAGCATAGATGTTCAGAATTGTGATGTCACCTTGGTTGACTTTACCTTTGATGAGTATGAAGGGTCCTTCCTCATCCCTTTTGATTAATTTTGATTGAAAGTCTATTTTGTTCGATACTAAAATGGCTATGCCTGCTTGCTTCTTGTGACCATTTGCTTGGAATATTTTTTTCTAACCTTTTACCCTGAGGTAATGCCTTTAATTATGGGTGAGATGTGTTTCTTGAATGCAGAAGAATGTTGGATCTTGTTTATGTACCCATTCAGTTAGTCTGTGTCTTTTTATTGGAGGATTGAGGCCATTGATGTTGAGAGATATTAATGACCAGTGACTGTTAAGAGTCTTAATTTTGATGTTGTTTCCAGTCGAGGTTTGTGTCGTTGTGTTTTTTGCCATGGGATAGTTATCTATTTCCTGGGTAGTTTTGGTTGTAGCTTGACCCTTTGGATGGAGTTTTCCTTCTAGTACCTTCTGTAAAGCTGGATTTGTGGATAGGTACTGTTTTGAATTTGTTTTTGTCATGGAATATTTTGTTTTCTCCATCAATGGTTATTGATAGTTTTGCTGGGTAAAGTAGTCTGGCCTGGCATCTGTGGTCTCTTAGGGTTTGTAGGATCTCTGTCCAGGCCCTTCTGGCTTTTATGGTCTCTGCTGAGAAGTTGGGTGTAATTCTGATAGGTTTACCATTAAATGTTATTTGGCTCTTTTCCCTTGCAGCTTTTAATATTTTTCTTTGTTCTGCATGTTTTGTGTTTTGATTATTATGTGACGGGCAGTTTTTCTTTTCTGGTCAATTCTATTTGGTGTTCGTAGGCCTCTTGTATGTTTATAGGCATTCTTTCTTTAGATTGGGGAAATTTTCTTCTATGATTTTGTTGAGAATAGTTTCTGGGCCCTGGAGTCTGATGTCTTCTCTTTCTTCAATGCCTATTATCCTCAGATTTCTTCTTTTCATGGTGTCCTTAATTTCTTGGATGTTTTGTGTCAGGAGTTTTCCAGATTTGGCATTTTCTTTAATGGTTGATTCAATATCTGTGATTGTATCTTCTAGACCTGAGATTTGTTCTTCCATCTCTTGGATTCTGTTAGAAAAGCTCCCCTCTGTGTTGCTCGCCTTCTTCTCTGAGGTCTCCCGTTCTCGTTTTTCTTCTGTCTGTGTGTTTATCATTGAATCCATTTTCATTTTCAGATCTTGAACTGATTTTTTGATTTCTTTCATCTGATTTTTTTGTATATTTCTGAGTTTCTTCCATTGTCTCTTTATAGGTCTTCAGAGCTTGAACCGTTTTATTTATTTCTTTCATCTGGTTGTTTGCATTTTCCTGCAATTTTTCCAGTTCCACTCTATGTGCTTCTTTTATGTCTCTCACCTGTTTGTCTGTGTCTTCCTGTATTTGATTACGAATTTTATTTGTTTCCTCCATTATCATCCTCATTACTAAGGATTTGAGGTCATTTTCTTGTATTTCCATTGTATTTGAGTTCTCTGGGTTGTTTTCTTTGGGATAGCTGGAAACTGGAGACGCCATGTTGTTTTGGTTTTTTTGCGTATGCGTTTTCGTTGTCCTTTAGACATCTTGCCGTCTTTGTTTTTGTTGGGTAGCTTCCAGAGTTGGATGGAGGGTGTCTGACGGTAGATTCACTTGTTTTTCTCATGATTTCCCTAGGCTGGGAGCTCAAAGCTTCACTGGTGTGGATGTTAGGAGGTTAGCCCCGTTGTTCTGGTCTCTCACAGCCAGTGATCTTCAGCCCCCCTGTGCTGTGGATCCTGCAATTGTTCTGGGTCTCTGAATGAGCATTGGGTCAGGCCAAGGTATTCACAGCCTTCTGTGTTCCCTGCCAAGTCCAGCCAGGAACACTGGGCCTGAACCACGGGCTGAACTCAGCTAGATTCTCAGGGCCTGAACCGTCTGCCGAGCTCAGCTAGGGATTCTGGGCCCAAAATGCACACAGGGTCCATCCAAAAATTTTGGGCTGGTACTACGCACCAAGCTCCGCTAGGGCCTTTTGGCCCAAAGTACGTGCTGTGGTCAGTTATTGACTCAGGCCCCGAACTGACCACCAATCTCAGCCAGGAACTCTGGATTCAAACTGCACACTGTGTCCAACCAGAGTCTTAGAGCTGTTGGAACCGAGCGCTCTGTCCAGCCTGCGCCACAGCAGGAGAACTGCGGCTGCTCTGAGTTAGCGCCAGTGTTGGAACCAAGTGCTCCGCCCAGACTGTGTCACCGCAGGGGAGCTGCCGCTGAGCTGAGGTGGTGCCTAGGATGGAACTGCGCACACTCCACCAAGCCTGCGCCACAGCAGGAGAACTGCGGCTGCTCTGAGTTAGCGCCAATGGTGGAACCAAGTGCTCTGCCCAGACTGTGTCACTGCAGGGGAGCTGCCGCTGAGCTGAGGTGGTGCCTAGGGTGGAACTGAGTGCTCGGCCAAGCCTGCGCCACAGCAGGAGAAGTGCGGCTGCTCTGAGTTAGCGCCTTTGTTGGAACCAAGTGCTCTGCCCAGACTGTGTCATCATGGGGGAGCTGCCGCTGAGCTGAGGTGCTGCCTAGTGTGGAGCTGCACGCTCAATTAAGCCTGCGCCACAGCAGGGGAGCTGTGGCCGAAGCTGAGTTAGTGCCTCGGGCAGAATTGCTTGCTGGGCTGGGCCAGTACCCGGGACTCTGGGGCCGAACTGTCCGCCGAGTCCAGTCTGGGTCTGAAGGCTCCACACGACCCAAATCCTGCCCCGAGTTCCCTCTCCCGCAGCAACTCCCACCAGCCACCACACCAATCGCCTCCACCGGAAGGCTATGAGCTGCAAACCTCAGCTACCGCTGCTGGTGCCGCTGGTGCTGCTGCCTCTGCCGCTGCCGCTCCGATCAGAGAAAAACCACGCTCCTCCCGTGTGCAGGGGCACGCAGGTCCTCCGCACCCTGGTCCCTCCGAACCGTGGAGCACTCCCGCTGCCATGATGTTCGGACCTCGGTGTTCCTGGCTCAGAAATCTGTGCAATTCCCTGAATTGTTCACTGGAGCCTCCAAATGCGGTCCACACTGCTCGCCGCCATCTTGGATCCCAAAATTTATATTTTAACAGAACAAAGAAAGTAACAAATCAAGCTGTTTTGAAAAGCACATTGGTGGCAACTTCAGAGAAGCAAACTAGCGTTAGGTGGAAGAATCTCAGCTATGGACTTCGGAAGCTGTGTGATAGCATTCTTGCCACTTTGATTGGTGGAGAAGAGAGTTTTGTTACGATAAAACAGTCTAAAAGTTTATATCTGTTTATCATAATACTCACAGAGGTGGGCAAGCGATAGCTCTTTAAGGGCTAAAATATCCCAAGATATTTAGTAACTAGGCTCTATGCCTACAACATCCCAACCTCTCCACAGTTGTGGAAGTTTTATTCATTAGCCCTATAGCCTCTGTAGATAAAGCCTTTTCCCAGAAATTCTTATTCACAATATAATTCAATCTGCATAAATGCTACTGGATATATATGTGTTTAAACTGTGTTTTCTGTCTCTGGGCTATCCTTGCAGAATATTTGACTTGATTTTGAAACTTTGCCTTGACCCCCAAATTGAGAGGACTGCATTAGAAGTACCGGGAGCACTGGAAAACCACAAGCTCCTGACCCACACAGAATTCCCGCAAGTGGAGTATAATATTGACATTATAGGCATATTATACGAAGCTAAGTTAAATGGAGTATCTCTGAAAGAGAATTTCCTCTCGTGTTTTAACAAAAAGTTATCAATAAACAGAAGGGGAGGCTGGTCATAATTGAGCTGAGCCAGGAAAGCCCTAAGGTAATCCTAACTTTTACCTATTGGTGGCTCAAAGGCTTTGGGCAGCTTTGAAACCATTTGTTTCTTGAAGGTAAGTTGTAAGCATTTAGATTGAGAGACACAAAGCTCAGTTGAGAGGAAACCAGCACATTGAGATAACCCGACCTTCAATGTTAAAATGAATGTCACTTAAAAAAAATTAGGTCCCAAATTATGAAAACCTTCTCTAACCCTTAACCTAATTCTCTTCCCAAAGAATATAGATGATGTCTATTTTATACTGAAATCTAGGAGCCTGGGAGTCCAGAAGTAGACACAATGTAATTATTTATTTGTGTCACAAAGATTTATTAAGTCTCCAGTAGGCAAAAGCCCTGGCTGGTCAGTGCTGCCTGAGCCAGAGGGAGCAAGAGCTGAGAGAGAGACGTGAAAGGCTTAACCAGAAATTTGTTTTCTATGTAGGAAAAATCAAAGTTCTGTCAAAGGTCTAGGGGAGGGGAATAAGACAGAAGATGGAGGGAGGGTGGGAACGGGAAGATACAAGCGAGGAGAAAACATTCAGGATGTAATCCGAATAAATTATAATAAATTAAAAAAAAAAAACGAAATTAACAAGAAAGAAAGTGAACACAATCACCATGCAAATGTCCTGGCATCTTTGAGGTCCCAAACTCCTCTGATGAATTAGGCTGACTAAGGAAGGATGTGACCCTGCATGCAAGATGGGAAAGAAGGCTCTTGCTGGGTAAGCCAGAGCAGTGGGGGGAAAGGCAGCAGCCCACCCAAAAGAAATGGCTCCTCTGAGAAAATACCCGAGGGGCGGGGCAGCTCTGGAGTGGAAGGAGCAGGTAGGTCGGGAACCATCCGAATGGTTAGAAGTCAGATTGCTGATGGGCTTCTGTGTTTGTGGGCGTTTTGGGCTGTTTGAACCACGAAGGAGAATCTGCGCAACACATATCAGGCACACTGTGTGGTCGGCTTCTCCACCAGAGGTCAGGGAGCACTTCAGATTACAAGTGTCTTACTTCTGGTTTGTCAGGTATTGAGGAGTTCCGGAAATTTAGTAAAAGAAGAAACTAATATTTAGAAAAAAATAAATGAATTGTTACTTTACACACAGGGTTTATTTACATTTCAAAGCAAGTGTGAAGTAGACTTTATTTCCCCTATACATGAGGAAACAGGAAAAGAAAACATAGCTTATTTGTCTAATATTACACACGATAACTTAAGCTTGCTCTTCCGAGACCTCCCACAAGCCTTGTCAATCAAACAGCTCCGTTTTCTCCACTGTTGCTACCATGGACTTCTATTGGCTCCAATGTTGCACCACCTAAGTCAGGACTGGAACTCAAGAGGCCTGTAGAGTTCCACCCAGAGTCACAGCATGAGCTCGTCATCCTCCCCAAAACACTTCCTACACCCTGTCTCCAGACCCCAACGTTCTGTTGTCAGCCATAGTGCTAACGGCTAGCGGGTACCAGAACATTGATTATTTTGGCAGCCATGAACACTGAGCACATGTTAGGAGAGGAAGAGATAGGAGACTTGCTTGTGCCACAGGACTTCCAAAACAGCCTACACAGCAAGACCAAAAAAGAAGAGAGAGAGAGAGAGAGAGAGAGAGAGAGAGAGAGAGAGAGAGAGAGAGAGAGAGAGAGAGAGAGAGAGAGAGAGAGAAAGAAAAAAGAAAAAAGAAAAAAGAAAAAAACTACCACCAACAACCACAAAACAAAAATAATATACTTTGGCAGTCACTTTACTGAAAAAGGTCATTTTGAAACTTGGAGGCAAAACTGCCTATAACTACCTCATTAATCATGCTTGCTACTCTCTGACTGTATACACAAGTAGAAACCTGTCTGAGTGAATAAACCAGGGTAATTTATTTTTGATCAACATAGAGATAAATGGCCTTGCTCTCAATTTGAAAACTTTTCTGACAATTTTTGGAGGTAATGGGAATTGGATGACGATTAGGATGCTTCAGAAGAGAAAAAAATCTTTGTGGTGGGTGGACTAGGACATTTCATCAAACTCCAAATGGGTTTTTAATGTTCAGAGACTTTTCAGGAAAGCAGAGCAGAGGCTGTGTTTTCAGATGCTAAATTGTTTTCAGAATGGATGGACTCTCTCAATATGTTCATTAAAAATGTTCTGTTCAGTTGGCAAAATCAGACTAATTGGACTTTTAACATTAAAAAAAAAATGAATGTCTATGAGCAGGTATTTTAACAGACGCCCTTGTGCAATTGACGCAGCAAAGCTTTTTAGTCAGATTCTTTTCCGGAGGGCAGAGAGACTAGTTCAACATAGTAGAAACTTTGCGACAGTTTGCCATGTGCACTGAGAGTGTCTAACTGGTTGCTGTCACCCTGAAAATATCCTTAATTAATTTAACATAACTGTTGACTTATACATTCCTTCTGGGAAGCTAAGAACAATCCACTTTTGAAAAATTTCATATTTCTCTTTTTGCCTTAATCTTAGTGACAAAAACATCTGTCCCTGAGCACATTTGTTATATGGCTTTAGACATGTAGTATCTCACTGTGACTTTATTATTATTATTATTATTTGGTCTTTTTTCTTTATTGGTTTTTATTGAAATCATTGTTTTCATACAATGTGTTCTGATTACAGTTTTCCTTCTTCCCCTAGCTTCTCCCAAATCCTCCCTTTCCCACTACTCAAATTTCAGCCTTTTATTTTCTCTCTCTCTCATCATCTTTCAGATGCCTGTTAGATGCCATTGACTTTGTTTTGTGTTGGCCACTTACTGCTAGGCACTGGGTTTGGCCTTGAGAGTGGTTTGTATACTCAGTGGGCCTCCATTGGGAAAAAACTAAGTTTTCATTTGCAAGTAGTTATCAATTGGAGATAGCTTCTGGCTTAGGGATGGGGGCTTGTGTCCACTGCCCCTCTCAGTGCTGGGTTCTAATCTAGTCCTGACTTGTATAGGCTCTTTGCATGCTGCCACTGTCTCTGTGAGTTAGTGTCTTGCATGTTTAGAAGGCCTTTGTTCCTTTGTGATCTCCACCACCTCTGGGTTTTACACTCTTTCTCCCTCCTCTTCCCTTCTAAAGCCCCAGGGGCAGGGCTTGATAAAGACATCTCTTTAGGGCTGAGTGTTCTAAGGTCTCACTCTTTGCACATTGTCTAGCTCAAACTTACTATGTAGTCAAGAGTGTTCTTTGATTTCATACCTTTTTTTTTTTTTTTTTTTTTTTTTTTACCTGTGCTTCTTGAGTGTGGGATGCTGGTAGGAACAACTGGGCCTGAATTAAGTTGTATTGGTGGTAGGTTCCATAGCCTTGCCCATGCTAGGCAACACAATTGTATGAGCTAATGACCTCAGCCCACAACATTTCCATTTTACTTTTCTAGATATTACCCTTAGAGACTGTTGAAATCAATGGTAACATAGAGTTTTCCCTAAGATACATGTAATCAGTAAATACCCTACTTGTGGTTTGAATTTGAATAAAGGCGTTAATGGATGTTTGTGATTCTATAGAGAACATAGAAGTAAAAGAAGATGCATTTTTCCCTTTTTTCTTTCTTTCTTCTTGTTGTTGTTTTTCAAGACAGGGTTTCTCTGTGTAGCCTTGGCTGTCCTGGACTCACTTTGTAGACGAGGCTGGCCTTGAACGCACAGAGATCTGCCTGCCTCTGCTTCTCCCAGTACTGGGATTGCAGGGGTATGCCACCGTGCCTGGCTAAGACACATTTTTCAAATGGGAGATCTCAGACACTTTCAAAGTCATCAGGACCAGACATGTTCGAAGGCCAAATTAGAGAGTCTGATGGCAAAGTACAATTAGGGAAAGGCCGATAGGTCAGGGTGCCCTGACATAGTTTTTGTATTTTTAAATATAATTTAAATATAATTTGAAGAAATGCATAGAGGTTTATGGATAGAAGAGTGGGGACATAATGCCAACATGGGGTTTATTGGCACCTTATTTAAGACAACCCTTCAGTTAGTGGCACCCAGGCTATCCTTAGCTCCCCTACACTGTTGCTCCTCAGCACTGCCCATCTGTCCTCAGCACTGTTGTTGGTAAGGAGACCTTAGCAGCCAGCCACAGAAAGATTGATATGGGTCGATGAAGAAAGAAGGCCAGAGTATATAATTTCATAATTACTATTCTTCATTAGATAGACTTATCAGTACTTGTGACACCTCGCTTTACAAGTGTTGAGAAAGCACTGGGCTCTGGAGTTGGTGTCCCATGGTTTTTAGGGAGCTTGCTGTCGTGATAGGGATCTAGAAAGAAAGAGCAACTGGGACTAAAAACTATTTCTGTAACTGAGACTTTTAGTATAGATCCATTTACTTTCTATTATGTCTCTACAAATAAAACAGCAATGCTTGTATGATACAGAAAATAACGAATAGAGAGAAAACAATTTACCAATATTTCATTTGTGAACAAAAATAGATATTTAGTTTATATTTGTAATAGAGCAGTGGGATATAAAAAATAAATGAAAATATTTTATGTGCAATTCTAAGTAACTAATTGTGCTCTTAAGGGAGAGACAAGAAGAACGGCAAATACTCTTGCTTGCCAATTGCAATCTCAATTTCTGCAATCCATTTTTGACCCTAGGATGGTGTTGGCATAGAGATTTTTTGCTCCATTTTTATTATTGCATGGGAGCTTTGAACTAAGATAAAGTGAATAGTGCAGTTAAGCCCCCAAGGAAATGGTTTTCTGCTTGAGAAGGAAACAACTCCAGGTAAAATGTGAGTAAACAAAAGGAAATGGAATTTATTTTTAAACAGCCTGAACATAGCATGGACAGAGCATTCCATTATGCTATAAGCTGCCCCTTAGAGGACAGTCCTGGGTTATTTCATAGCATGGGACAAGAAAGGCAAAAAGTAAAACAAGTGTATGTGCAGAAATTTTCAGATATGTCACAGAAACCAGAGCAGAAGGGTTCCTTGTTTTCTTACTGTATTTCAAGAACTGAGATTAGAATGTGATAAAAACTGATTATTAGCACTCACCAGTGAGCTTTCATGAGCACATAAAACAGTGAACATGTATATACCAAGTGATGTGTGCCCATGTCATCAACTAAGCTGATGCCATGCAGGGAGCACAGAACAGAGCTCTACAAAATTTGACAGTGTTTATAAAAAGCCCGAACAAGGAGACCTCGGGGAACATAAGAACTGAGGACCTCAGCTCATGCCCTCAGGGAGATTCCTTTCTCTGTCTGAGGGCTAGAACCTCTAGCTTAGCTGTGGCCCAGAACAGGAAACTTCCAAAGGAAAGACCTTTTACTTGGAGACTGTGCCATTTCTCAACCAATAGTATTTTTCTGAAGAATCATGGAAACAATATGTTGACCAAATGAAGAAGAGACGTAGGAATATCTGCTTAGGACCCAGCTGTCTTTAATTTGTACATATTAATTTTACAAAGAGGTAGTTCTCACCCCAGCATTTTCATATATGCACGTGGTATACTTTAATTATCGCCCTCACTACCACAATCCTATTCCACTGGGATCAGTATTTTATTTTAATTGACTGACTAATTGATTACACTAGTTATCATTGTTTGGGTAGTGATGGATAGCAAACACAGAGCCTCACACATAGTAAGCTAATGTTCTATCACTGAGCTATAACCCCAGCCTGGGGCAGATTTTAAGAATGAAGAAACTGAGGCATGCAGAAGTCACATAGGGCACTGGTGAAAGGACAAATTTGTAAGTCTTTGGGGACCACCAAAAAATGCATTCTTTTAAATGAAAGAAATAGTTAAACTACTCATGTTTTCTGTCTTCACTTTTTAAATTTAGCTAAAACAAACAAAGGATTTAGGACATAAAGACAGTTCTCTTTTGGAATCAGTGGTGTTTTCCTGAAGTACACGGGAAGCCAGTCTCTAATTGTAGACACGAGATGTACAGATTTTCATAAAGATAAACCCAGAGCCCTGATGTGTGTTGTGTTGCCCTAGGCCTGGAATCATGAGTCATATTTATATTTTTGATTCGCAATTGCTAGGATATGGCAGGGCCTACCATCTAGCAGCCTGTAGTCTTTTGGGGAAATGAGACAAGTTCCAATTTTACAGTGTTCATTCATTTAGCAATTTGAAGAGCTTGTTCATTGACTATGAAGTGAAGATGATTCTTGCAAATATCTGCACAGCAATTCCCCAGACATTTTCTCAATGGCTCATGTCATCCACTCCATCTGAATTTTCTCCTAACCTGCCAATCATCCTAACTATGATTTCTTCTTAGTGAGTGGAGGATCCATATGCATATTTCCCGTTCCTTACTTCTAGCAGGTAACATGCTTCCCTGGGAATTTTCCCTCATATCCTTCTGGACTGGCTGAGGTCTATCAGTAACAAATCCTCATGGAACTCAGAGTATTATTTCCTCATATATTATTATGTGTCTGCATGATTATTATATTATTATAGTAGTCATAATTATATTTTATTTATTATTTAAAATTTTTTGTTTTGTTTTGTATTTTTGAGACAAGATTTCTCGGTGTAATCCTGGTAGTACTGGATCTTGCTCTGTGGACCAGGCTGGCCTTGAACTCACAGAGTTCTGCCTGCCTCTGCCTTCTGGGTGCTAGGACTAATGTCAAAGACCACTATAACCCAGCTGTTTTATTATTATAATGATGTATCATAAATTACATAATTATTATCATAACTATATGTCATATAGTGATTATCATATTAATAAACTGTATAATTAATTATTAAAATAACATACTGTAATAATGTAATGAAATTTATCTAATAATATATTATAGACTTATCAATAGTGTAACTGTGTTTTTATTAATGTAATTATGTTCTAGTTAATATATAAATTAACATGCAAATATTGAGAATATAAATAACATCTAGCTCTCACACTAGACTGTAATCTCCAAAGTCAGGATACTGTTCACTGCTATGTTCATGACATCTGGCAATATTCCTGGTATAAAATGAAAAGATCCGTGGAAAATAATTTTATTGCACAACTGACATGTATGTTAATTGACTAGGACATTTTGAGTACAGTTAAATGGAGATGTGACTGGGCAATGTCTGAAGCATACTTACCTCCTCTTTCCATACGAGGATGTGGTCCATGGCCTTCCTACTCTCACTGTGTCAGCGTCAGCAGTTAGAAATGCAGAGCCTCTTCCTGTGCATGTTTGAGACATTTACAGAGTGTCCTCTGCACCATGAAATGTTTGACCTCAGGGACTAGAGCCCCAGAAGCTGTGAATGGCCAGGCAGATCTCCAGAACAAGAGCGACAATTAGACTTACGAGTTTGGATATGATGACAGATGGCCCTTGACCTTTGCCCCCTCATTGTAGGATTGACCAGACCATGTCGTCTTTCGGTTCTTTAGCAGCTACCCAGACCCAGAAGATACAAACCTTTGAACAGTTCAAGAGAAACCCGAAATAAGAAGTGGTATGGGGAATCTGCGGAATTAAACATGGACAGATAAAGTCTTCTTAAAGCAAAAGAATTGGAATAACCCAAGAGAACCTTCCCGTTGTTCTATCTGCAATGTTCCGTGTGTGAGGTCCCATGTGAGACGTTCGAGGATGTGGCAAACAGTTCCTAATTATTCCCAAAATTGGAATTCTTTCAGTTTTGTAAATAATTTTTCCTCTCTAGCAGTGTGATTCATTTATTTTATTTTATTTATTTATTTTTCCGTATCAATTTGTTCTCTGTGCTGGGTGAGTTGTTGGCCAGGCACAGACAGCATGAAGATGGATGGCACATAATATAGGAC
Source organism: Acomys russatus (assembly GCF_903995435.1). Taxonomy (NCBI): domain Eukaryota; kingdom Metazoa; phylum Chordata; class Mammalia; order Rodentia; family Muridae; genus Acomys; species Acomys russatus. Next base: position 5,668,566 of record NC_067168.1, on the reverse strand, counting down.
CCCCATGGAGTTATGGTCTCATCATAACAGCCCACATTCTAAGGAAGCAGACAGTGCTCTGTAGCTCTTGCCACAGTAGATTTTCGCAGCTACTTTCTTGAGGTATTTTTATGAAGGTCACACTCTACCTTGAGTTGCTAAGTGTAGAGACAGAAGAAGGGTTGAGTTTCTACAGATAACACAGTATGAAGACTTCTAAGGTATTGTAGATGAACTTAGGAAAGCAATCTTAAAGAAGGAAATTCTATGCAGACTGTCTTTCATTGATAATTTCAAGATGTTAAGACTTCTTGCAACACTTCCTCCTCTGGCAGACAAGAAAAAAAAAAAAAGTGACTCCAGCTTCAGACAGGAACTAGTTCATAAACGTCACAGCATTGAAATCCACTTAAAAAAAAAAAATTTTATTCTTGTTACATCTCAATGTTTATCCCATCCCCTGTATCCTCCCATTCTTCCCTCCCTCCCATTTTCCCCTTACTCCCCTCCCCTATGACTGTGACTGAGGGGGATTACCTCCCCCTGTATATGCTCATAGGGTATCAAGTCTCTTCTTGACAATCTGCTGTCCTTCCTCTGAGTGCCACCAGGTCTCACCCTCCAGGGGACATCATCAAATATGAGGCACCAGAGTACGTGAGAAAGTCATATCCCACTCTCCACTCAACTGTGGAGAATGTTCTAACCATTGGCTAGATCTGGGTAGGGGTTTAAAGTTTACCGCCTGTATTGTCCTTGGCTGGTGCCTTAGTTTGAGTGGGACCCCTGTGCCCAAATCTGCCTATCGTAATGTTCTACTTGTAGGTTTCTAGGGCCCTCTGGATCCTTCTACTTTGCTATTCTCCCATGCTTCTCTCATCTAGAGTCCCAATAGGATATCCTCCCCTCTGTCCCAGTTTCCTGATAAGTGAAGGCTTTTGTGGGACATGTCTCTTGGGCTAGTATGCAGCCTAAGTGTCTCTCAGTAGAAGAATGGATAAAGAAACTGTGGTACATGTACACTATGGAATACTACTCAGCTATTAAAAACAAGGAATTCCAGAAATTTGTGGATAAATGGATTGAGCTAGAAAAGATCATAATGAGTGAGTTAACCCAGAAGCAGAAAGAAATCCACTTCTTATGGACAGACTTACTATGTTTTTCAAATTGTCTTCCTTTGAGTTGTTGGTGTCTCATTTCTCCACTTGGCCTGGGAAGATTCATCTTTTTGTCTTTACATGGAAGGTCAGACGTCCTCTGGGGAGATGACGGCATGTGCAAGGAAGCCCACAGGTGGTCAACACTTCACAGGTTAAATGATAGCTTATGGCAGCTGTGATCAAATGTAGTGAAAAGCAAGTGAGTGTGCTATTTTAAAAACTGCAGCCACTCATGTAGAAAGGTCTAATTCAGCTGCTATATAGATCCAAGATGGAAGTGTCCTCCGGGATGGAGTATGCGTTTCCCCAAACACCCGCACACCCCATTCACTCACTGTCCTATGCTGAATCATTCTGAAATGGGTACAGTAACTTTTCAGCTGTATTTGTTTTAATTCGAGGCCAAATAGTTTGTTTTTCAGAACATTTCAACCACATATGCATCTCTTCTCTGTGTAGCAGCTATGGAAATTTATTCCTGTTCTGAATCTTGCAGGGCATTTTTTATTTACTGTGTTCTATTGCCCTTAACACTTGACATCTCTGTTCTTCATGATTTACAAACTCTCTGCATGCAACAGAGATTTTACCCTTTACCACTTTTCTTTCTAATATTTCCCAGCTCACCCATTCTAGTCAATGTGTCTGCTTGCTGCTTCTGTGATTCCTGGAAAGTAAGAGGGACACATGGCGCCAAACTCAATCCCGTTGTCTTTTCCTAGACAATATTTTCATTTAAAATTCTTTCTTTCCCACTTTCCCATCCTCCACCTTCCTTTTCTACTGTTCTTCCCACCACACTCATCTCTAATGGGGTTCTTAACTTAGAATTCAAGTTGGACTATCTCATCATGTGCCTCTTTCTTGCTTACAGTACCTGGGGGGCTCCTTATGGACATCTCTTCTCAGATTTCTTTCAATCATTCTGTCTTTGGAAACCATCTCCCAGATTCCAACCGTTGCTCTCTATTGATACTTCTGGCCCTTAACTAAATGATTCTGTGTCAGTGCTATAGTTTATCTGTGAAGCAGGGGCTAAACATAGGACATCTAATTGAGGAGTCTGGTGTGGGGACTTGGGCTTATAATCCCAGCACTTGAGAGACGGAGACAGCAGGGTTAGAGTTGGAGGAAAGCCTGGGCTACAAACTGAAGAGATTCCCAAAGAACAAAAGAGGATTAAAAACAAAACCGTTACTGAAAAATCACATACAAGTAACTTAGCACATGAGTATAAGATGAATTATGCCTACACTCATGATCTTTAAAAGATGCCAGTGGACCTCAGCTGCCTCGAAAAAGATGGAAAAAAAGAAGATGGATCATTCTTAGGCCAAATGGAAGCAATGTAGGGCTTAATAATTACGTATAATCAGTTAGCTACTGTTCCTTTTTGTTCATTAGGGAATCACTACACAGGTTTGGAAGTTTGAAGTGATAATGAACTTGATCTAAGTTAATGGATGCCTGTGTTGGAAAGAAGGAAAGGAATAAAAATACAGGTGCCACATGATGCCTCAGTTGCTTTTCTGATTTCAACAAAATTCTTTTAGGGAATTCTGAAGTTTAAAATTGTCAGGTTGATTCTCCTTTTATTAGGAAATTAGAATGATGAAAATGTGCTATTACAAAACTATAGAGAACCGTATAAATACTGTGTCACCTTGCCTAGGTGTACTTAAGTGTCTTCTCTGTCCAGGACCAATTACTCAGGTTGGAAGTTTGAGCAGAACATAGGGACTGATCCCAAGGGAAGCTTAGTGTCAGTGAGACCATGAGACCGTAGGGCAATAGATTCTTTCAGCTGCTTCCCGGATTGTTATTTAGAGGTTGGACTGACTCCATTCTATTTAAGCAGTGGTGCTGAGGATAACTGCTGATGCCATGATAAGCGGAGGATTTGTAGCTGGGGTAGAATTCAAGGGCTGGAATTTAGTGGAGTTAGAATTTTAAATGAAAGCAGGCTCAATTCTGTAAAGCTGCTGGAACTGAGTGGGGCCTGATAAAGTGTCAGGGGAGAGACCTCCCGAGTCCCCTCAGCAGCTGGGACCAGAGGCTTCTTAGGGCTGTTTCAGTTACTTTGAAGAAGTGGGAGGCACTTACTGTCACATTGTTTGTTCAAAGCAGGCCTGTGTTGACAGTTGAAGGGGTCCAGTCAGTTTTGTCACCCTAATTTGCCACTGACAGAGGCCAATGTGGCAAATGGTTTCAAAAACCTTAAAGTTGGAGTCATAGAAGTGACACGAAAGAAGATGGAGGAAGCTGTGAATGGAAACTTCTGCATAAGATCCCAGCCCTTGGGAGGCTGAAGGAGGATTGCTATGAGATGAGCTACGCGATGAGTTCTAGGCCAGCCTGAGCTATGCAGGGAGACTGTCTGAAAGCCTTTAAGGCACATCGAGGACTTCTTTCTAACTTAGTGGATTTAAGGGTCTGCATAGCACAGTAAAAGTAAAAATTCCCACATGGGGGAAGAACCTCCTCCTGTTAAGCTTTACTATGTTACATTATAGTACAGCAATATTAATCTGGTGGAATTACAAAATTTATGTAACTTCTGTGTTTTGAGATTACTGAAGTTCAGAACAATGCATGCTATTGTGTTGCCCTAAGAAATACATACTATCCTTGAGATGTATGGATACTTATTGTGAGTCTGAGCTGAGCTGCTGTTTTAATTTTGAACTATATTATCAGGGATCAGCATATGAGGCTTGAAACATCAATTTCACTTAGCTCCTTTTCTGTGAAATTTATCAGAGCATTCAGTAAATAACTAATGGCAGTATCTGCTATATTGCTTAGGACTGTTGGAGCTGATGTGTGGCAGAAAAATAAATAAGATGTGGTTTCGTGCTCAGAGCACCCATCACCTGCCAAAATACTTTCTACACATTTGAAATGGTAGTCAAGGCTCAATGCTTACCTATGGTACAACCTACTACTGTTTGTGGCAAAATATTAGATGTCATTGTCTAGTTATCTGTTGAAGTGAAATCTAAACATCTGTTTCTCCTCACTTTGGCTCCTGATCACAAGCTGGGCATCTTTTCTATGAAGTTGGGTCATCCCATGGTGGCAATTCCTGAACACGACACTCTTGACTCTAAAGAGGTAATGTAAGAGAGGAGTGAAGATCTATGTCATATTGGTTGCGGAAGTAGGCCAACCATATTTCTTTCAATATCACCAAAAGTCATGACAGTTTTAGTTTTGATATTATATATAACTACAATATTTATCCCTTCCTTTTTCTCCTGCCAAACCATCCTGCATATCCTTGTTAATTTAAAATTTATGGCCTCTTGTTTAATTAATCATTGTCATATGCATATATGTACAAACATATTACTTAATATGACCTGCACAATCTGTATAATGTTGTTTGTATGTATGTTTTCTGGCTGACAATTTGGCATTGGAAGCCCACTTAGTTTTCTCTCCCCTGGGAAAGACTATTTCCTTAACTGTCTGTAGTTCTTTGTGTAGAGTTGGGTCTGTAGAGATATTTCCCCTTCCACTTTGGTGTGCCTATTGGTGTCACCATTGTACAACTCATGTTGGTGAGACTTTGTAGGTGTAGCTTCTGCCATCACTAGGAGATACACTCTTGTAGCAACCTCCCTGATCTTCTGTTTCACAAGCTTTCCTTCAGCATTGTTCGCTGAGCCTTAGGTGCAGTAGCGTTTTGGGCATGTATCCATTAGAGCAGGCGCCACATCTCTACATCTGGATTGATTGTACTTTTCTGCAGTCCTCTTTGTCTGGCTTAGTTAAGTAGGAGTTGTAGGTTCTCTTCCAGTATCCATGACTTCACTGGTCCTGGTTAGTTGACTAAGTTTCCTGTACCAGGTATGATTTTCTTCTTGTTGAGTAGGTTTTTAACTCATTAGAGAGTGGTTGATTACTGCCAAGTCTGCACATCACTACTGTTCTCTTAGGATATTGTGCCATGTTGGTCACGGCTGTGGTTAATAAATGTTATAGCTGGTTAGGACTTTTGGTTGCTTCCCTTCTTTGGGAGTTTCTTTAGGGCCTTTGGGCACTGTGAAAGCTCATACTCACTGGGTAGGTGTTCAGGTCAGTTCCAACTCATAGGCATCTTGGCCCTGTTTCTGAAGTGCATACTATCTTCAACAACAGGGACTTATCTTCTGCTTCTGGGAGCAACCAAAGCCAATTGCAATAGGCTGTATGTGCTGAGTGTCCCTTGGAAGGTTCTGACCAACAGTGCAAAAGAACGCTTCTCATGCCTGGTATTATGAATTTTCTTAGGTGAACTTTGGCTTTTGGAGGCAGTTTTGCTATTTCAGATAGAGTAGAAAATCTGAGAAAAGATAAATTTTACATGTATTTAATGTGTATGTGTGTAGGCATGCCATGGTGTTCATGTGGAGGTCAGGGGACAATTGTTATTATTTTGTTATTAATGATGCTGATGCTGATGATGATCCTGATGATGCTGATGATGCCGATGATGAATTTTGGGTAGTGTTCAGGATTGAACCCAGAGCAGTATGCATGGTAGGCAATTGCTCTACCAGTCCCCAATTTGGACAAATTTTAAAGCTGTTGTTGTGCAAAATCTGCTAGGCTTTCTGCAGTGACAATAGTGTAAAATGTAAAGCTGCACTATGAGTGGCTCACACTAGTGCCTTTAGATACACTTCTGGTTATCTTTGAGTAATATACTAATGATGGGATTTTTGGTTCCTTAAGAATATATATATGGAAGCATATGTTACCTCTAACACCCGTGGACACTGCTGTACTAACAATTATATAACTCACCTTACCATCACTGCGGGAAGCCATTCTACTGGAATCACTGGGACATGTAGGCACAATCCAGTATGAAATCGTTACCGATTGCCTAGGAACTTGGTTTAAATACTCTTTTGCACTCTGTTCAGTAGTTAAATTGAAAATCTTAATTTAGATAAAGGTTTAAAGATCCCTCTCTATCTGTCTCTAAGACTTCTCTCATATTATCTACTTCCTTCTTCTCATACAATATTCTGGAATATTTGCCACTTTCAGTCAAAAGAGTTTACAGTTCTGTGTTTTGTCTATTGTGTTGCATAGACGTATGCTCTGATCCACTGGGTGGTGTCACTGCTATTGAGCAACAAACTCCCTTTATACAGTCGAGATAATTTCCTTGTCACATGTGCCATCTCCTTTCCTATATTCATGACAAATTGTATAGAAATAAGAATTTGGACCAGCGTATATAAAACCAAACAGGAGAATGGCTGAATAAATTTTGTTTTTTTTTCTGATGAATATTTAAAAAATGAAATATTATCTGTATTTCCAACCAGTGAGTTTGAAACAAATTTGTATATGCCACAGCTATTCACTATTGGTGGTCTTACAAAGTCAGGTAAAAATCAGATATTTATGTGAGCAACATAAATATCTATCCAGTTCAGATAGTAATACTGAACTGAGAACTTGTCAATTTCTGGTAATATAAACCACTGTTTTTGAATTGCCAAATAACATAGGGTAGACAGAGCATTTCATTGTGTTTTATGTGTGTCAAAAGAACCAATTCAGAAAAAATAGCTGAAGAAAAAGCACATAGATACAGAGACACACATGTTTGAACTCATGGGGATCCTACAAAAACACAAAACTGGAAGCCATAATAAGAACCTGTACAGTAGAAGAAAACAGACAGACAGACAAACAGACAAACAAACAAACAAACAAACAAACAAAAAGCCCCAAACTCCCTGAGTTAGCATTAAGAGATAAAGAACTCCCAATGATGTTGCTGAGTTCATTTTGTGGCAGCCATTACTGCTGGTCATGGGGCCTACCCTTTTGGAGTGGGATGTTTCCCCAGTGAGATTCCCGTAGAGAAAAAGAATGTTTCAGTTTAAGTGGTTATCAATTGGAGATCGCTTCTTGGTTAGGAATGGGGGTATGTGTCTACTTCTCCTCTCAGCTCTAGGACTATTGTGGTGCAGACCCTCTGCATGTTGCCATAGTCTCTGTAAGTTCTTGTGTATTTCAGCCCTGTTTCCTTGATTTCTGGTGCTCTCCATACCCTTTGGCTCTTACTTTCTTTCTGCTTCATCTTCTTCACAGTTCCTGAGCCCTGAGGACAGGGATTTGAAGGGGGCATCCTTTTTAGGGCTGAGTAGCCCAAGGTTTCTCATATTCTTCATGTCGTCTGGCAGTGGGTCTCTGTATTTGTTGCCATTTGCTGCAGGAGAAAAGTTCTCTGATGATGGCTGAGCAAGGCAGTTATCTATGAGTATAGCAGAATGTTATTAGGAGCCATTTTATTGCTACATATCTTTAACAGAGCAGTAGTATTTGGTTTTCACCTAGATCCCTGACCTATCCAGCCTCAGTTTCTTAGCCACATTCTTGGTAGCATTAGGCATGGGTTCCATCTCATGGAGTGGGCCTTAACTCACAGCAGGTATTGATTGGCCACTCCCACAAGTTTTGCGCCACTGTTGCACCAGCACATCTTGCGTCTTGGCCACTAATGTAGATTAAAAGGTTTGTAGCTGGGTTGATGTTTAGCTTTCTTCTTTAGTAGTGTGCAGAGTACCTTCTAGTACCCAGTGTCTCCAAGAGTGAAAGCTTTAAGTAGGCACCAGTTTTGTTTCATTGAGTTGTGTAGGTGTTGTTTTCAGCAGTAGTGTCTTACCATTAGTGTATGGAGATGAACAACCTTTGTCTTATTTATTTTTCTGTATAAAATGAACATATTAAAGAAAACGTTCTGTTCGTATAAAGCAACTGTCGTCTAATGACTATATACCTGGGAGATCACAACTTCCTATTTATACACACATATTAGTATATCTACATATACATATGGAATTACATATTTACATATATATATACACACATGCCTACAAATGCATACATACATATACACATACATACATGCACATATATACAGAAGCATATATCCACTCATATATACACACCCACACAGATTCATACACATACTCACACAAACATACACACTTATATATACACGTACACAGAAACATACACACAGAAACTCATACACATATATACTCAGGTGCACATATATGGTTATACATGCATATACATACTCTCACACATATACTTACACACATGCATATATATATACACACACACATGCATACATACACACACAGATGACACACACATATACACATACATGCATGTATACACATGCACACAATATACACATATACACATATGCATACATAGTACACATATATACATGCATACATGCATACATACACATGCACGCATGCATATACACAGACACACATGCACACACAAACATGGTCATGGATGAATTCTCAGATAGCCAGATTAGCTTCTTAAATAATCAGTTTGAGCACATGTTGGTTGCCTGACCAGTTTTGAAAGGTCACTTATGCTGATTAGTATGGTTCACAGTGATATAATAACCACCAGTAGGTGACTATTTAACACTTTATAGAGAGCACATAATTTCCGCATAAGATTAATAATGTCTGAGTAGAGTTACAGAGAAGAACTTTGTATTAGATCATATACATATATACAAATTACACACACACACACACACACACACACACACACACGCATTCGTTGATCCACAAACACCTGGGTAATTCGCATCTCTTTTCCATGGTTAATTGTGAATGCCACAGTGTAGAGCAACATATTACCAAATTTGCCCTCTCTTGTCCTCTGCTAAAGAGATCCCAAGATGATTTCTTTTCAGCTTGAGGGTCAAATGACTTCCAGAACAGAACCAGATTTCCCTCTCAATGACACAGAAGCTAATTATTCACTAGTTTCCTATAAAACACATGGTCAGCAAATTCCTCTCTCAGTTTCATAATGATTTGCATGTGAGGTGCTGGGGGTTGAATTTAAGGCCTTACCCATTCTGGGAAGCACTCTGTCACTGAGCTACACTCCCCTCCCCCCGCCGTGCATGCTGGGAAACACTCTGTCACTGGGCTACACTCTCAGGTGTTTGCCTGTTTTCTTATCCCTCTCCTTTTGCAGATTTTGATAGATATTAAGTGTTGTCAGGAGTCTGTTTCTGATAGTAAGGAACAGTGATTGATTAGCTGCTGTCTGGGAAATGAACTTTGTGTGCTAATCTTATAGTGAGTTTCAAAGGCTCTATTGATATCCCAGGTTCTTATACAAAGAAGCACCTTCCCCTCTCTCAGTGAACACAGAGAAGGGAAAATTTCACCTCCTTACAGCCACCACTTTCCCATTCTGGTTAGAATCAATGCAAATATAAAGTTCTTAAGAAGAATGGACCAACTTTTCCCCCTCAAACTCTTATTTCTCAAAATCAAGCATGGATTTCTAAGCATCCAAGGTTGGACTTTCAATGGTGAACTTGAACCCTGGCTTAGCAGATGATTAAAAGAAAGGCCACATACTTTTATATATAACTAGGCTAGAGAACCAGAGTGAATTTGTCTCAACAAAAATAGATGTATCCATGAGAGGCATACAAATGGCCATCTCCTGGTCAAGATGTCCAGAAGGCCATTCCTACGCCTAGGTTTAGTGACAGTGAATCATCAAATGTCTCTCCTGTCATTATTTTCTCTGTCGTGAGCTCCAAGTCTGTGTAGGTAATGTGTGCCCCCTTTTAGATTTCCTTTTGAATACTCCTCCAGCAGCCCTGTTGCTTACAGTGCTTTCACCCCACATTCTCCCATCTCAAACTCCTTCAGTACCCGTTCTCCAAACCCCCTTTCTGTCAGCCCTCATATCCTTTTCTAGAATAAACAGACTGTGTGACTACATGTTTAATATTGAACAGCGCTGACTCAGCAGAATGTGATGTGCATCATGGGCAATCCATTAGGAGATTACAAACCCGGGAGAATTCTTATCAGAGAGCCAAGTAGAGTTCATTAGGTATATGTACACTCTCAAGGTAAAATGAGTCAGTTTACCCTCAAGTAAGAAGCATGAATGTACTGCTTGCATCCAAAACTTGTCCTTAGGTTTACCTGCTCATTTGGGAACTCATCTGTGTCATATTTTTACTCAGAAATGAATCATACATCTTTAGGAAATAGTATCACAGCACAGAGCTGGGTACCCACTGAAGATGACACCTGCTAAACATTAGGTGGAGAGAGAGACAGAGAGAGAGACAGAGAGACACACACACACAGAGACAGAGAGAGACATATACGGAGAGAAAGACAGAGACAGAGACAGAGAGAGAAAGAGAAAGGAGGGAGAGAAAGGAGAGAGGGGGGAGAGAGAGAGGGGGGAGAGGAGAGAGAGAGAGGGGAGGGAGAGAGAGGAGAGAGAGAGAGAGAGAGAGAGAGAGAGAGAGAGAGAGAGAGAGAGAGAGAGAGAGAGAGAGAGATTTTCACTTTCAGAAAAGATGGTTGGTTAAAGCCTCAGAAAATACTTTCTGGGATCTCACAAAACTTCCATCTAACTCCTGAAAGAATTTCTAGACAATTCAAAGAACAAGAACAACATTGCTGACATATTTCTAAAATACACACTTAGGGAAAAAGGAGGGGAGAGAAATAATGTTCCCTTGTGTTCGATAGTTGAGGGTGAGGCTTTTATTTTTAAACTTCCATTTGTCTTTATATTTTGTTGGCAGATCATAGAGCCGATATCTTAGAGAATCTTTCAACTAGGTGACAAAAAGAGACAGGTCTGGTTTGTTTTTCCTTCCTAAGACTTTGGGTGAGTCTACTATAGGAGAGGTGTAAGACTGACAATACAGAGGTGTTTTCTCCAAAGGCTTCTTAGCAGGTGAAACATAAGCTGTGTACTATAGTGAGCTGTGAAGGGAGCAGGCAGGAGGTCCCAGAACAGGACAGCTGGCAATATGGGATTACAGACCTGAAAACCAGACCCTACAATGAATTTACGGCTTTTTTTTTTTCTTCTGACATCAGACTAATTTTCAAAACAATAGCAACAAACAAAGCAGCGAGGCCAAACTTAATAACTATTTGGTTCTTGGATATTCTAGAGAACAGTAAGTTTGAGTCCAGATTCAATACTGAACTCCTAGTGTCCGTTATATAATACCTGGATTCTCCAGCATGCAATGTCAGTTCGCAACCCCCAAGCATATCAGGTATTTATAATACAATTTGAAACAATAGGAAAATTATAGGTATGAAGTGTCAACAAAATAATTTTATTCTTGGAAGTCACCACAACATGAGGAACTGCATTAAAGAGTCATAACATTAGGAAGGTTGAGAACCACTGTTATATAGAAAGAAAACCTAAATTTCTGAAGGCTTCATAGGCTTATGGATAATAAACAGTAATACTGTGTCTGATGTCTTCACATCAAGGTGCACAGTTATAAATATGTACAAATGACTCATAATCTTAATGGGAGAAAATTTTATTGCTATTATGTGTGTATTTCTTGGAAGTAGCATGAAATCTGGTTTTATATTTTCAAGAACAATTATGCAGATAATATTGCCTTTATTTTGCAGGAAAATATATCTATATCTACATTAAAAGATAGCAAAAAATTTTGTTTACATTGCTCATTCTTGAAAGAAAATGCTTTCTGCAACATTGGTTTAAAGTTTTACAGGCGACATTCACTTATTAACCAAAGTCAGCGGTAGAGAGAAACAGCTGAAGTAAGATTCTTTTCAGAATTATGGTTTGGTTTTTAAATGTATTAAGTGCTTTATTATATTTTCTTAAAATCACAGTCAGTGTGTTGTTCAGTTGGCAGTAAAACACTGGGTCTGAGGTGCCAGACTGTCAGCTTGAAGATAAGGATTTGTTTATTTGTCTTCATCCTTCCTATGTGTTTACTTTTGTTGCTCTCATGCTTAGCTCTTTAACTATATTGTGATTGGCAAAGAAATGTAGAAACTTCAGAATGCATCTAAAGCAATGGCTCTACCTGGCACAGTGTCATGTATCATTTCTAACTAGACGCTGAATTGTGGCCCAAATGTGACTCTGTTCTCCCAGCAGCATCTGAGGGTGGTGGCGAGCATGGGCCAAACTGTTTGTACCGTTTCAGCCTCTTCAATCATGTACAGAACTGCAGCATGCCATGTTTGGGAAGGAACTGAGAGGCCATGGGGTGTATAAAATTTATTTAATGTAAACACATGTATACACCTTTCAGATGACAGCATACAAGCTGTGGTACTGACTAAGGCAGACTACTAACTCATGACCAAACCAAAGATGAAAACAAGAGGGAACACTGATTAAACTGAGGCTGGCTGTGGAATACCATGGGCTTGTATGTGGCATTTAGTCTTCTTGGATTTTGATTTCATTCACTGTAAAGGGGCATCAAGATATTATGTTATACAGATATGAATATGTACATATATATATATATGTGTTGTTTAGCATACAGTTTAGCATATGTAAGTCATAGCATTTCATAAATGTGAGCAAAACAATGAGTTAAACATCATTTGTGATATTAATTACGACATGATGACACCTTGAGGAAAGTTTGATTAATAATAGTTATCATTTATTAGCAATATAAAGGATCTGTGATTTAGTCATTTCCTCAGAGAATCTCTGACAATAGTGCTCTGGTTCTTATCTCACAGCTAATGGCAGTCCATGGCTGAGCCCTTTAGCACTCCACAGAGCTGCCCCTACGCCTTAGCACTGCACAGAGCTGCCCCTCTACCTTAGAGCATTCCTTCCTTCCTTCTACCATTCTACTGAATACCGTTCATCATAAAGGATGCAGATGGTATAGATTTTTACAATGCAATTAGATTTCCTTGAGCCCTTAGACTATGGCCCATCTTGGAGCCAGCTCCAAGCCACAGGTCTTTTGGGCCACTGTTCCTGGCCATGATGTAACCTAGTGTAAAGCCAAAAGGGTTGTTTATGAAAGAGCAACTAGCCTCCCTCATTCTCCACTGGCCATGTTGGATTGTGTCATCTTCATTCAGGAGTCAACACCTGGAAATAGAAAATGCTAGTAATTTCCTCCATTGTTACTGTATCACAGTGTTCTATCAGACTATGTTTTGGAAATTAATTTCTTCCCATCTCATCTGTGGTGCTTTCTCTTGTCCACTTGGACTTCACTGCTGCAGACATCCATCTTCGTTAGTCATGGTTATCTTATCTGTTCCAGACAGTCTCACTGTATCAACTGGGGACAAACAGAAGTGAACAAATAAAGACCTTTTGCAATAGCTCCTCTTTTGCATAGCAATACTGTAAGTTCAAGAAAATCGACGCAGAAGGAAAGACAAGAGAGAAGTTCTTGGCTGTTTTTGCTTTATGCCATGGTGCATTTATATGAAAGCTGGACTTTAGTTGACTTCCAGCTCACTTGCCCTTCTTATTTTAGATACTAATTTTTAGAGAGTGAAGAGGACAATGCTACAAAGACAGATGAGATCCTGCAGGGAGGCGGGATTGGAATTGCACTCTCTAGACTGGACCAGCTCGGAAAGACAGCAATATTGTTGTGAGACCAGAGCTGATCTGCTGAGCCTCCTGATGAAAGCCTGATGCAGAAACTATTTTCACTCTTGACACTATATCGACACATGAATGCATAGCCTTCCATGTATTTTTCTAGCTGTCCTCACCTTCATCAATCTATTGTTTTATTTTGCAGTAATGAAGCTGGAGAGGAAGTGGCAAGCAGTGTGCGGAAGTTTTGGAATGCTGGTGCTAAGCACTTGCTAGGTTTAGCTCATGCGTTTTCAGAACGAGTGCTCTGTTAATAAGCTCACCCAGCAGGAGCACCTGAAAGGTCTGCAGCAGCCACATAGCATCGCCATAGTCCATGAAACCCAGAGTTGGATGACTGACCTATAGCTTTTTGCATTGCCATTCAAACCTATAATGCCTTCCATTAAATTGACAGCAATACTAATGCTCCCCGATACTTAGCAGCCAAATAAAGAACTATAGCTAAATACAAGAAAGACTGTGACTATTTTTTATGATAGTTTTGTTTAATGTATGTGTTGCTAACTGAATCAAGTTTCATTATTTTAAAAAGAATATTTGTAACTCAGACGATGCTGATATTTTTGGGTCCATCATTGAAACTGAAAACATGAGAAAGGTGGTATTCTTCATAATGCATGCGGATTCCTAAACTGTTAGGGTTCTGACATGCTGTACGGACTGTGTCTCAGGGACATAATATCGGTGATGACAAATATTATGCTATGATGCCTCAAACAGCCATGTCTCTGCTTAGTGGCTACATGGTTCTTAGTTTAAAAAGCTACTTCAAAGATAGTGCTCCCACAGAGCAAACCCACACTATGATGGCTGTTGCAAGAGCCCAGCAGGGCCACAGCTTTTGCCAGCCCTATTAAATATGCTCCATTTGACCCCCAGTTGTCACCCAAGCAGTTGATTTTAGTGTCCTTCTAATAACGTCCTTCTTCTGCCCACCAGGGAGGACCAACACAATGCCCACTAAGGGTCCTCAGCAGTCTCCAGCAACAAACTTCAGGTAGCATAGAAACCTTTGCAAAAATGGTTTTGAATTGCCTTTGGCATGTAGCTCACATGTCCTGAGAGACCGATCTCAACTATTGCTTCCTTCTTTCACTGTTTCGATAGCCCAGCCACCCCACTCAAGGGAGGTTCCCACGAAGGAGCAACGTCAGCCGCCAGTTGGTACCTGGAAATACAAACTTTAGTTTCCTCTACTGGTATTAGAAATGCAAAGGAGCCTTGGTAAAGATCTCTGTTCATCTCTACCCCCAAACAACTACACCATCTCCATGAACCACTTGATAGGTCTTAGCTGTCACTGAGTCCTGTTGTGCACCCGTTACTAGAGATTGCTAAGGTGACTTAATTTGACTTAGCCTTCATAACGAATGATTTTGTGAGACAGATAATTACCTATGTTTTGTGCTTATAAAAGTAGGCATATCCAAATGGTTATATCAAGCCAGTAAATGGTAGGGGTAGAAGCCAGGTATATTAATTCTAGCACCAATACACTTTCATACTTTCTTAATGTTCCATTTCATTCATTCATTCATTCATTCATTCATTCATTCATTTACTCATATCCTTTAATTGTTGAGTTGGCCATACTCCCCAGATCACATACAATTGCTATAAATTTGGGTAAATCTGAGTTAGTCGTCTCTGAAGACAGAGGTTACTAGCAAGAAGGGTGCCATGTGGAAGCCGAAGCTGCACTTCCCAGGTAGCCCCTCTAGCCAGCTGTGCTCCTCAAATGAGGGCTGCTCCCATAAGAGCACCTGCAGCTCAGCCTCCAGCAGCAGCTGCACCACCTGCAGTTGGCTCACCTGCAGCTGCACCCAGGCAGCCAGGCCTAATGGCCCAGATGGCAAACTCTGTGGTGCAACATACCCTGGGTCACACCATCACTGGGGGCTTCAATGCAGGAGGTAAGGCTGAGCTCATGAAGCCTGGCGTCACTTAACATGAGCCTCAGGAATCCCAGGTGCTGGACCACCACTTACCAGGAGCCTCAGGGATCCCAGCTCCTGCACTAGCAGTCTCGTGGGCCTTGCTCTCTTGAGATCAAGCAGTTTCTGGAGTGTGCCCAGAACCAGAGTGACGTCAAGCTCTGTGAGGGCTTCAGTGACGTGCTGTGGCAATGGTTTAATCTAATCAAGAAATTCAAACTAAAGAAATGTAAATTGGCTTTACGAAATTGTAAGTGCAAGTATGGAGCCTTATTTCTAAAGCTCCATTGCTTCAGAACAGCCATAAAAGAGTTCTAACTGCAGATGTTCACTGAGGCTTGTAGTGTTGGTGGCTGGGCAAGTGGTTGGCATTGTGCTTTGTGAGTTAATATAAAGTTATTTGAAAAAAATTGGGAAAATCCATTCTATTATTTGATTATTAATTGGGGATTAATTTATAAGACTTTCAATTTTTCCCTTGCAGAAGGCAAATATTTTAATGCATTTAATGTTTATATACATTTTGAAGATGTGGTTTTGGGTATAAGTATTTAATATGTGTAAATTATACTGCTTCTGTTGCTTCCAGTATTGGTGTACCTAGTTTTATTCCTACCAGAAGTTCAACAACTCTAAAGACAACTCTTTTAATCTGCAGAGGTTGTTGGAATATAGTATCCTGTTTATCTTAGGTTTCCAAAAGCTCGGGTTATTTGTTTTATGTCATTGTGACAAAAGAACTGCTATTAACAATTTAAGACAAAAAGTAAATTTTATTTTAGCTTGTGGTGGTTTCTGACATTTTCAACCTATAACCCCATTAATTCTAGGCCACGGTGAAGCAAAATATATTGCTGACTATAGTATGCAGAACAGAGTGAGTCTGTTTACTTCATAGGGGGCAGGAAGAATAGAGATAGGATGGGGTAAGTTGTAATAAAGGCATGACTCTCGCTGTGCTAGGACACAGAGCCCCTCAAAATAGTGCCATCAACTGAGAACAAAACCTTTATTACATGAGCCCATGGGGGATACTTCATAGTCAACACATATGTGTTGAATGCATTGCATTGCCAACAAACATTATTACACTAATTTTATTGGAAAAGTCCTTCAACTCTTTTTTGACCGAGCCATCAAATTAATGAGCATCAAATGCATCAAGAGGGCCTCTCCTCCTTGTCCTGCCTCTAAAGACTCACGTGGCTCTGGACATCGTGTTCTTATGTATTTTTTCAGCATCTCAGTGAAGAAGAGCGTGTTACTAGTATGAAGGCAAGAAGCGCGAGTGTTGGCTTTAGGCAGAACATGAAACATGGAGAATTGGCTGCTTTATAAGCTCATGCTATGGAATCCAAGGAGGTTGGAGTACAGTGGATGTTTCTGAAGAGAGAGGTAAGGGCAGTTAGTACAGAACAGACAAATTTGAAGCTGTGTGTCCTCTCAGTTTGGGTTTCCAGAAGCCAAAGGTAAGATAATGTTTTAATGCAGTTAGTTTTATTCAGTAGTGAGTACTAGGAAAATGCAGTGCTTGTTATAAAGACATTTACCAATATGGGCAACTGGAGCATGTTCCACCAAGGAATTGGCAGTACATGTGTTAGAATTAGTTCAACCCCGAGAAAAAGCAAGACTGTTATTCTATAGCTTGAGTATGGACCTTCACTGGCCACAGATTCTGTTTGTGAGGCCTTTAAACAAGCAAGCAAGCAAGCAAACAAACAAACATTTCTCTCTGCAAGCCCAGTCGGCCTCATTATTTTATTGTGAGGTTGTTCTTTGGAGGAAACGGATACTCTGTTGAACTGTAGTGTTCACTCCAGTTTCTGAAGTAGAGAAGAAGAAGAAAGACGAGCGAGTGCTTGAGTAGCGAGGGACCACTCTCACGTTAGTGTCCCTGGCAAGCAGCAACCCCTGCAGGTAGCAAGTGGCACCAGAACCTTTCTTTAACTAGACTTGTGTAGATTTCCACATTTGAAAGCATCTTCTATGGGAGATTAGTTCAGACAGTAAGAGGAGGGCTTTGTAAGAAAGAAGGCTTGTTTTGTTTAGATGATGTCCAGAGGATTTAGAATTACAACCTAAGTAAATACTTTTCAGTTTGGTGGGAACCTCTTGCATTTGAATGATTCCCCCCCTCCCCCCATTTTCTGCGGTGTACTATAAAATTAACCATTATATTGCTCTGAAGTTTTGAACGCTCAATTTGTTTGGCTGGAATTAAATTTTCTTTACCGTATATTTAAAGAGTGTATGTTGATACATTTTAAATGAAGGTTTTATAATGTGCTTTAAAAATGTTTTTGCAGTTTCTCAGTACCACTTAAGCACCTGAGCCTAGATTTTTTCATTAGCTGAAAACTCTGGAGGTAAATTAAAAAAAAATAATAATACTACACAAGAGGCAGGAGAAAGCTTCACAAATAATGAAATAAAAACATGAAAATATAAAAGCAAAATCTCTACTCTAAGAACAATAACAGGCTCAAGCTAGTGGCAGAGAGAGACATCCTTGTGTGGCCAGAGGGTAAAGCCAAGGTATGTTGTGGAAGAGTCCATGTGCTGTGGATGGAAAAGGAGATGCTACCTCAGGAGGCTTGGGAAGTCTTTCCACTTGAACTGAGTTAGATCATTAATGTAGGAGTCCAGAAATATTTTCCAGCTCTTCTTTTGGGACTCAGTTGAGCATATATATATATACATATATATATATATATACATATATACATACATACATATATATATATGTATAATATTAGATAAGAGGAACAGAAATTGTGAAGAATTTAATATGAATAGTTTTTGTTTTCTAATAAACATAGTTTATGAAAATTTGTTAAGTCACCTCACATTAGAGAAAGATGTGACCAAGGGACTGCAGATTGGACTCCGTGGGCGAAATATCTGGTGATTTAGTGTACCGGTCTTACTCCAGATTCCTAATACACTAAAAGCCCAGTGTGCTGTTTGCAACCTCTCTCTCATGGCACAAGGTGGAGAACATAGAGGCAGATCCAAGGAGCTTGTCTTCAGCCAGAGTCACCACTCGGTGAACTCCAGGTTCAGTCAGGTCCTGTTTCAAAGGATAAAGTGAACGAACAGGGTTTGAACCCAGTATTGATCTCAGGCCTCCACAAATGTGAATGCACAATTACACATCTTGACATCATAGTCTGGTTTCCTTAGTATAGTTGTGTGTGTGTGTGTGTGTGTGTGTGTGTGTGTGTGTGTGTGTGACAATAAACAACAAACAAGTAATAAATAACTATATAGTAAACCATGCTCTGAATAATCTTAGTCTAGTCCTGGATAAAAATGCATTTAAAAAGTCCAACAGAATTTGGGAGAATACATAGGCAAGAAGTCAGGTTTTGTTAGTTATAACATGTTAAATGATAATGCCATGGAGGGGGTTAAAAAACAAAACAGAAACATCATCTTCCCAATATTTTAACCTACATAAAACCAATGACATTTTCTGAAGAAAGAGATAATCAAAATAAGCCTTCCTCTGGAGTCATGGCTTTTAGCCCATTATTGCCCAGTGAAGCCAAAGGGACTCACTCCTCTGCCTGGGAGCAGTACTATGGGGCGGTTTCTGTGTGTCTTTCTACAGAGTGCTCTTACAAGCAAGCGCCTTTTCATCTCTCCTTGCCACATGCCCTCTGTGCAGGTGTATCTTTGCTAGTTATTAAGTGGAGATGAAAGCCAGAGCCTGTTGACCAACTGAAATAGCCTTGAGCCTTTGATTTCTCAGGTTAAGAGTTCAAGTCTCCCCTTGAGCAATCAGCAGGAACTCTTAATGGCTGCATCTTGACATCGTACCCTATTCCCTCAGACGAGGCCTGTGTGCGTGACGAAACAAGCCTTTGAGAGCTAAGTTCTCTTCAGTCAGCTCTTCTCAAATTAATAGAATCTGCGGCAGGGTAATGTGCCTGCTGAACTGTGGAGACTACTCTGGCTTTTAGTGTTCTCTCTTTAAAAGTTCCACTACAGCACTCCGTCACCACACAGGAAGTATCCCAGAGGATTTGGTCTTCAGGTGTCCTTCAAGCGTCACCACACGCTTGGGCTCCACTGCCTTGTAAAGTGTCTCCATCACACTATTACCTGTAGTCAAGTAAGCCTAGCATGATTTGTTCACGATTCCAGAACGTACTTGCTAAGTTGTAATCAAGACTACATAGAAAGCTCTGCCTCTAGTCCAGATTGAGTTGGAGCTCTACCTACTTGCTAATAGAAATCCATTGTTCTCTCTAAGGCATCTCAAAGACTAAGATTTTTTTCCTTAGCCTTCCTTAGAACAAAATCCCGCCTTCCATAAAAACTCACACTCCATGTTGTAACTTGCCCCTGTGTTCCTAGAATGTTCCCTGTGCGGTCACACTCTTTTTTTTCTTGTACAACTCCCCTTAAAATTCTCAGCAACATGGTAAGAATAGGTTTCACCATCAATTTGTGGGAGTGGTGAGAGTTGAAAAGACAAGGATATTTAGCCTCCCATCAAGTGGCTGTCTATTTAAATCTAGTTACTTAGTTCTCTGTTCTTAGAGAAAAATAGCAGATTTGTGTTTTGGATTTCCATCTTGGGGGCAATGAGTTTTCCTATGTCTCACATCTTCTTAAATCTACTCCATTTACAAATGGTGTCTTAATATCGATACAGCTGTTTAATGTGTCTCTCTCACATCTCACAACCATTAAGTAGCATGTGGGCTTTCCTAAATAAAAAGCTGGCATTCCCACCAGCAATGTATAAGGGCTCTCTTTTGCCTGCATCCAGTTTTGTAGTTATTAGCTTTTTTACTGTCTGCCCTTCTGGTGATATAAAGTGGATTTTCAGTGTACATTTACTTTTCATTCTTCTGTTGGCTAGGGAAGTTGAACAATTTTTATATTAATTTTCAGAAGAATGTGCTTAACTAGAAATCATCATATTTAGTGAATTAAGTCAGTCCAAGAAGAAATTTTTTCCTTTCATTTGTGGATCCCATATTTTATATATATACATGGAATAATTTGTGTGTATATGAAGATAGATATGAAGTTGTCTGGAAGAAGAAAAGGAGGAAGTAGAGGGTAAGAAAAGGGTGAGGGGGGGGGAAACGATGGGGAAAGGTCAGAGGGAATAAGCCCAAAGCGTATTTGTGTGAGAATTAATCCCCTAAAGTAAACATGAAAACAGAAGAGTCTTTCTTCAGAACCTCACCCAAGAGGCGATACCATACGATATCAGTTATCAGAAGATCATATTGTAAAAAGCAGTAAAAAGCCTGGCTCAGGCTTTCTCCTCTCTTCCATCTTTACAGAAGAAGGAAACACCATGAAAGTCAAGTAAATTGGAAGCTGCACTGTGAAAACGAAAACAAAGTCAGTCTGCAGACCAAACCCACCAGCTGGACTTGGGCATCCTATGCCAAGGTGGCAATCACTGATGGATGCTGAATTTCCACACAGGAGGTCTGCTCCTTTGACTCACTCAAACCTCTTATTCTTTCAGATTTTCTTAGTCCCCACCAATATCCAACTCTTCCTCCTTTTCTTTGCCACATATTCCGTTTTTGCAACTTGACTTTGGAGCAAATCCTAGGTTCTGACCTGATGGCTCTCTGAGGGGCAAAGTCCTTAGTGTTAAGACCCCTGACACTGCATGGGTTCTTCTGCAGCGTTGGTGGTCTCGGGCAGCGGGCTCACTCTATACAGGAGACTTAGTGCAGGGCTATAGACTGGAGTCACCTGGGAGAGTGCACTGGCAGCAGGACTTGATTGAGCAGCTGAGGTGAAGGGGATCTGTGCTGTCCTTTATCTCTAGTATCTCATTACACTTCTAATATAATAATGTTAAGGAAACAGTGCTTATGACTGAAAATATACTTTTATTTAAACAAAACTCATAAAAATTTATTTATATTGATTGTCCATGGGAGCATTAAATGTACTACAGAGGATTTACATGGAAGAGAATGTATAAAGGCTTGCATATAAGCTTTGAATCCTAGTATAATTTATTACATAAAACACTTTTTTTCATGCTTGTTAAAGCATTATATGTAGTTCCATTTCCTAAAAATTATCGTATCTCTGTACTTATCAAAAGAAGTAAAGCAAACTCCGAGATGATAGAATGGTCCCTTTAACTGATGGGCCACTTCTATTTATGCAAAGAGTCAGGATGAAGCTAAGAGTGTGATTGTAGCCTGAAAGAGCCTCTGCCCAGGGAAATAGTTCCTGGTATTCTCTACAAAGAAAATTTCCTATTGCAGTTGTGACAACCCAAACACCACCTGGAAAAATGCTCTCAGGCCTTGGCTTTTGAAGTGTCACAGCCTTCTAGAACCTTTACCTGGTTCAGTGATGGAGCCAGGGAACAAGAAAAAACCAAAACCAAAGAAAAACAAGAAAATAGACAAGGTGTCAGTTTTTGACTTTTGATCCACCATACTACCCAATAGATACAAAGTGTGTGTGCATACTCTCATACATGTGTCCATGTGCACAAGTGCACACACACACACACACACACACACACACACACACCACTATTCATACAAAAATACACATTTGCACTTCACAATTATCAGACAGCCATAGCCATTATTTTGTGATTCTGTTGGCTCAAGAATAGTCTGACCATCCTGCACACACCCTTGAATACCAAGATGGTGGTTCATGTAAGATCTTAAGTGAACCTAGCACTTCAGGAGATGGGAAAAACTCATTCCAGTTACAACACTAAACTTCTGACATCGGTCTTACTATTTGCTGACACATCATGGCAAGATTTCTTCCTGTTCTGTTGGCAGAACCCTCTAAGATCACGGTTCTGAGAGCTACAATGTCTTGGTTCAGCCTCAGTATCCGCTGCCCAGTATTCCAGGCTGTGAAAATCAGTGGTTTTCATTTATGTCCACGATGAGCCTTGCTACCGTTCCTGCCCCAGAGAGCAGTATGAGTTTTGGTTTCTTTAGAAAGCCATTTATGTTATGTGGCTATGTTTCTATTTTAATTCCAGGCAGGGTAGGAGACTGCTTCACTGCAGGTGATTATGATTTGCCTTGTGCACTAGCAGGGGAGTGGCATTTGCCAGCTGCAGATGATAGTTTAATTCTGGGTATGCTGGAAAGCATATAAATCAGAGATCCCTAGAAGGTCTGTGGTAGTTGCTGCTCTCCAAGCTCCTGCTGGTTCGAACTGCTGCTGTGTTTACTATTGCTGGATTGCTGGTTTACTGTTTGTTTGCTGAACTGGTGGGTATTCTGACTAGAAAGATTGGACTTGCCTCAAGGAATTTTATATCCCTAGTCAGCAGAAAGGAGCCCATAGAGGTCTAAGGCTGCTTTCCCCTCTCACCTTCCTTTCCTATCTAGTGTTGGGAGGTTGGAAGGGATGAGTAAGGGTTGGAAGGGAGATAGAAGTATAAGAAACCCCCAAAATATGCCAGCACCAAAGTGTTGTAAGTTTGCTCCTTGAAAACCAATTCTTTTCCATTTTCCCTAGGCATCATTATCTCCAGCTGTGAGCCAACCCAGAGGCTCAGTGTGCCTCTTATGCCCCGGCAGATGAGGATGACACTCTATTTTATAGTCCAGAGTACATAGAGATGCTCTGACGTGTCTGTATCCCTCCTTCAAATCTAAAACAAGCTAGGGCTGATAATGTCAACAAAACAGGACCCTTGTATTAGGACAAACAGCTACTTAAGCCCCCATCCCATGCAGAGATGTTGCAATTAAATTTTCAGTATGGGCACAAAAAACCCACACAGTGAAACTGTAGTATATTTTAAAGCTGCAAGCACTATGCTGGGCAGAATCTAAACAATTGCTAATCTACAAGTAATCTAAACTAAACTAACCTAAACTAAACTAAACTAAACTAAACTACTCTAATCCCTTGGCCTCAAAACCTGTATATATTCCAATCACTTGCCAATCTGATCCTCCCCAGGTGGCTTCTTTCCTTCTCTCCCCAACTTTCAACTGTCCAGCTACCTGCTCTTCCAACCTCCCTTGGAAGCCCCGCCTTCCACTTCCTATCCTTCTGCCCAACTGATTGGCTAAACAGCACTTTATTGACAACTGCTACATCCACTCAAGGCATTCCTCTACAATTCCCTTTTTTAGTCTAATAAAAAGCCACCCCCCCCAGCTCTCTATCAACCTAAAAACATCTTAATTCCTAAACAACTAAGCTTAATTATAAACTAAACTATCTGTCTTCAACCCCATCAGAGACTTGAGGAGGAATAAAATTAATTATTTGAGTAAACAGGAAGTGTAGGAGAGAGCTCCCAAAATGAAAAAAAAAAAAAAATGACAGAGACACTTTGCTGCCTGAACAGTCACTCAAAACTCTCTATAACGTTGGAGTATCATCTTCAGCCTTCTGGCCTAGTATATCTGGCAGACATATTTGTGAAGCAGGCACTATTGAGGACTCGCTTACCCTGTCTTGGCAGAGTTTGGCTATCAACTCCACCTGTACCAAAACTTGCCCATTTCAGTTAGAATTCTGTCTGTGGCAGAAAATGAGGACATTCCTGCTCAGTGGCTAGTTTGCCACATCTGAAGCCATCTCCATAAGCAGGTTCTTTGATGTTCATCACCTTCTTTGAGGCAGGCTGGGAGTTATCAGGAGTACCTGTCTCATTGTCAAAGAATCCTCAAAAACAATACAAATTATCTTTAAATGCCATATTCTGTAAGTCTCTGAGGTTTTTGAAGACCTTATCTAAGTATTTTACCTTATCTATCAAATCATATCTATCTGTTATACATAGGCTGTATATTCTTGTGATAAAAATAGAGCAATATTTGAAATGACCAAGAATTGACCCACTAATAATTAACTTGGTATGACTAATTATCCTAAACAGCCTACAATAGTATTTTCAAAGAATTGAAAATAAACCCTGTATAATAATTTAGTTGTATGGATACAATACCTCATATTAGGGTAGAAAAAAAATATATATGAATAACAATTAAGGCCTTATGTAAGCTCAATTTTCTTAAGTTAAGAAGTAGATTCAATAATCTAATTTTTGTCCTATCATCCACATATATTTATGTAGTCTCCTATTCTTTCTTTTTAAACCCCTATCTCCATACCTAAGAAAGAAAGATAAAGGAAAAGAGAAAAAAATCCATGGATTCAATCTTGTTTTCTCTCTAAATAAGACCAAAAATAACAAAACCAACCCCAAAGAAAATAAACATTTACAACCCCCTAAAACCAACCAAAACATTACCCAACTCCCCTTAAGGGAAATGGGGTAATTTTTTAAAGGCTTCGTCCGGTTGTTTTGGGATGATATCTTTGTAGGGGCCCAAATAAAATTGGGAAAATGGTTAAACAAACTAGAGATAACAT
Organism: Acomys russatus; assembly: GCF_903995435.1. NCBI lineage: Eukaryota > Metazoa > Chordata > Mammalia > Rodentia > Muridae > Acomys > Acomys russatus. Next base: position 5,643,644 of record NC_067168.1, on the reverse strand, counting down.
TTGTGGTCCAGTCTCTAAATATTGAGAAATTCCATGCTTAATAAAAGTCTTGTGTGGGATAGTCTGACATGCTGGACTAATTGGAATCCAGAGCTTTCTTCAAAGCTCTCCTGGGAGCTGTCCTGTTCTGATGAGGAAGAGCAATTGAAGCACTTGTGGCTGGAACATGAAGGATGTAGGATGTCAGCATCTCACCATGCTGGAGGATGAATCCTGCCAGGTCTAATCCAGTGTCAGTGTCCGGTTCTTTAGTTCTGTAAACATATAATTTCTCACAAACATTATACGGTCCTAAAACTATAAATGTATGAGGTGTGCAGGATGCACAGAACAATCAAGGCTGGTTCTCTGCTCTTTGTATGAGCAGAAAAAAAGACATCTGAAAAATCTTCATTCATGCCATATAAAGAATGGCATGTAATAATATGTCATGGGCATTCTGTAACTAACAGGAAGCATTGACTATGCATAGACATTCATGTCTCAGCCAGTCTTAGAGTTATTCCTATGTAATGGGATTAGAATTATAGGTTACCTGCTTGTTTTGTAGTTTGACATCATGTAAGTATAGACTGACTTAATTTAGGTCTGTTTCATTTGGACCTCTTTCAAAGAGGAAGTATAATGTTACAGTTACCAAAGAACATACAATCATTATCTAATTGAAATCAAAACAATATTGTTTAGTTCTAAATGTCCTTCTCTAGTCTCTATGGTGCCTGATGTATAAGCCAGGCTGCTACCTGTTTCCAAGAAAATGTATCTCGTTTTAGAAACAAGCTGTTGCCCCGAGAAAAAGAAAAGCCATTAAGCATTCAATAAATTTACATAAACTCTCATTTAATTTAAAATTTGTGCATACACTAGGCAACTTGTATCTGGGTTTTCATATTTATTGCAGGTGTTTTTGTTTCACCCTTCCTCTCCATAAGGGATGGATGCTTCAACATTTTAAGGAAATGAACTGTAGCCTTTGAATTTCTGGAACCTAACTAGGCTGACATGTACTTTGTTATCTATGAGTCCTCTGTGTCTCTTGTATCAGGTATGACCATCACTTGTCCTCTGTGAAAGTGACTCACATTTAGAGGGATAAGCCGGCTGCCAGAGCAGGGACACCTCAACTCAGTCAGTAACTGTTCATCCACTCAAGGCATTCCTCCACACACAGGTTCTCTCCTGTTTACAATATGCAAGAGACAATTGCAATATAAGAGATAGTCATAGACTAATGGCTTACATCCCAAACTCAGGAAGTGGGTGTAGATAGAGTCTCTCATAAAGGACATCTTACTGAAATGTTAGCACCACTCATGGTCTTATTTTTTCCTCCAACTTTCAAAAATCTTATTTTCTCTTATTTCACAAAATTAAAAAGAATCCTAAATTAATTTATTTTTAAATTTGGGGAAGGGGGAGGAACTTCACAGAAGTACAGTAGGCAGAAGTAGAATTTTCTATCCAGTCATTAATTTCTCCAGCCATGGGTGTTTTGTTAGATCTCAAGTACCAGGCATGCCTTTCCTCTTATTGAATGAGGCTTTAGGTTCAATTAGACAGCTGTGGATTTTCCTCAGAATGAAAATGCCACTACAGTTTCACCGAGCATATCTTGCTGGGATGATCATTGGAGAGGCTCAGAGATTTTACATCTGGTTGGACCAGTGATCTCTTTTTCTCCCTTTGAAGTTTATTTGGAACCTTCCAATGCTATGACAGTCAGTCTTCAGGGAAGAAGCTTCCAGGTAGTTCCAGTTCAATTCCTCTGTTCTAAGTGTTTGACAACATCACCAAGGTATGACAGGTAGTAGCTTAGATTGGTTTGGGAGTTACTTGGGTACAGTGTTCCACCCCTACAGTGAGCAACTAAGTCAAGGGTAAGTTTCCTATGCCTAGATCTAGTTTTTTGTTTTTGTTTTTTTTTGTTGTTGTTAGATAACATATGGCTCTTGGGTAAAGCATTATCACCCCATTTGTCATTGTTTCATCAATATATAGTAATATATATGTGTAGACTTTAAGTATGCTCATGAAATATTTCTCTGAAATTGTCAAGCATCCTTAGAGTAATTTATCCCTCTTATATTCATCTCACTCTGAATTATCCTGAGTTTTGTCTCCTTAATGTTCGTGGATGTTTTTCATACTTTCCCTTTTATTTATTATTTATTTACTTATGTATTTATTTATTTATTCATTTTTTTTTTGAGATAGGGTCTCTCTGTATGGCCTTGGTTGGCCGCCCTTGACTCACTTTGTAGACCAGGCTGGCCTCAAACTCACAGCGATCCTCCTGCCTCTGCCTCCCAAGTGCTGGGATTAAAGGCATGCGCCACCAGGCCCGGCTTCACACTTTCTCTTTTATAACACCTGTGCCCTACTGTCCTTTTATCTAGATTCCTTTTTCTCCTCTTTCCCCATGGTCCATAGTCTTTGTTTTTGTGGTTGCTTCACGTTATATATTCACATATGAAAATTTGTATCTGGGATGCACAAACAAGAGAGGTCATCGGTTAGTTATCGTTCCTATTCTGGGTTACCTCACTCACTATTATATTTTCTAGTTCCATCCATTTACTTATAAATTTCCATCGTTCTTTGCACTTGAACAGTATTCCATTGTGCATATGCAGCACATTTCCATTACTTTGGACTTCACTTAAGAGTTTATTTTTATCCTCATTAAGTTCGGTGAAGTGTTTGTTCATGACTTTTTTAAACACCTGGAATTCTTTGATCATATTTATGATATTCTTTTAAGTACTGTATTCTGGGGTGTATTTAAGTAACTCTCAGTACCAAATCATTTCTGTAGGACTAATGGTTTTAGCAGTGAGTATTTGGTATTCCTTCGTTTTTGTTTAAATTGTTTGTGTGTGTGTGTTTTTTTTGGGGGGGGGTCTGGGATAGGCATATGGAAATCTGAGGACTGGTTCAGCAAGTAGAGTGCTGGCCTAACATGTATGAGGCTTGGAGTTCAATCCTCAACACTGATAATCCAAACAAAGTGATGCTTATGTACAATCCTAACACTTCAAGAAGGAAAATTAACAAGTCAAGTTCATCCTGGGCTTATAGAAAGTCTGAGGATAGCATGGGCTACATACAGCCCTGCTTCACATAGAAAAGTAATTATGCACTAGCTTCCTGTATAATCAAGAATCTCACCTGATAAATAGGCTCTTGTATCGTAGTCATGGGAACAGCCATATCCAATATAGTAAGAAAATAGCTCTTCTTTCTGACCTCATATCCATGCTGAGGAGGAAACTATGAGTGCTAAAAACCTCTTTTAAGACTTTGTAATACTTTAAAATTACATTTATTTATTTATTACTAATGTGCAAAGGAAAAGGGGCTACGTATGCCCCATGGTACAGGTGTGAGAGTTGAAGGACAACTTGTGGGAACGGTTGTCTCCTTCCATCTGGTGTGTTCCAGGAATCTCAAACTCAGATCATTAGGGTTTGCGGCAAGCACCTTAACCTGCTGAGCCATTTCTCTAACACTGTGTCACATATATTTTAAGAGGCACCCAAAGATTTATATCTGTTCTGAACCACCGATTATATCTAACATAACACTGATATCTGGGATACTCTGGAGTCATTGGTAATAAAAATAGCTGGGCAGCATGATACCACTCCAGAAAGCCCATGGTCGGCTCTTAGGGCTTTATACAGTCATCTTCAACGGGCTGCCCAGGAAATTGGTTTCTGTCTCTCTTGTTTGGGGAATGCAAAGAGAGAGGGGGTGTGAGAAACCATCAAAGCAACTACAACAGCAAAAATAAAACAATGGGAGACAGCAAAGTACGGAAAATTAAAATGAAATTATACTTTTCATCAATGATTATACTAATTATAAAGAATTGAGCTTCCTAATGAAATATAATAGAGTGTCAGATAATAAAACCAATCAAACAAAACCCCCCAAGAACATGAGATCTTTCTTTATATTATATATTACAAATTTGCCTTAGATTTAGATATGTTGAGGATGAAGGCATGGCAAAGTATTCAGTGTGAATGTTAACTCAATGGCATCATGGATAGCAACACCTGTACCACACAAAGTTTAAAGGCTGTGATAAAGTAAGGTGAGACATTCTATAATGTTAAAGGGTAAACTCAGCAGGATGGTTAATGTATATGCACCTGATATCAGAATACCTAAACAGGAAATGAAGAACAGTAAAATTGAAGAAAGACCTCAACAGCAACACAAACATAGCAGGGATTTTCATGTCTGACTTTTACTAATGAGCAAAAATACAAAAAGAAGATCCATAAAGAAAGAGGACATAGTAACACTACAGAGAGATGGAGCTAACTGACCCACACTGAGAACTGAATCAATACAGCACAAATTGTGTTATTCTGAAGTATGTACAGAGCCTTCCCAAGGATACACTCCATGTAGACCATAGCATTCCTAATAAATTTAAAGAGCTGGGAATCATATCATATGCTTTTCCTTACTGTAAGGAAATGAAAAAATACAAGTCAATAGCTGATGGGAATTGGAAATTTTACAGATAAGTGGTAATAAAAATTACAAACTCTTGAGCAGTCACTAAATTCAAAAAAGAAAAATGACATGGGAAAAATCTGTAGACAAATGAAGAATAAATTGCATGTCAGACTTATAAAAGGCTGCCCAGCCACACAAAATAGAAACTTTTAACAATAAATGCTGACATAAAAAGAGAAACATGTGTCTCAAATGGATGCTCAGAGACTAACACAGGAAAACATATAACCACAAACATGGTAAAGAGAAAGACAAAGTGAAAATTAGAGAAGAAAAATGAAATAAAGAAGAGCAAAAACATTAGAAAAAATTCATTACTATAAGATTTGATATTTGAAAAGATAAATATCATTGTCAAAACTTTAGCCTTACTATGAAGGAAGAATACTCAAATAAATACAACCCAAAGCAGAAGAGGACATCACAGCTTATACCACACAAATACAAGAGAACAACAAACTGGATAATATAAAGGAAAATGAATAAACTCCTGTAACATACAAACCACCAAAGCTAAAAACAAATATAGACCACCAAGACTACAAATTGGACAAATAGAACATCTGAGCAAACCTGTAACTAGGAAGCAGATTGAATAGATACAAGGCCAGGTGGCTTCACTGATGAATTTTTGCTGGATTTAAAAATGAGATTGAACGTCAGTCTTTCTCAAACTCTTGCAAAAACTAAAAGGGAACAAGGTCTTCCAAACCGATATGAGATGGGCTTTTCCTTAATGCCAAATCCAGAAAGACGTCATTAAAATGAGGATTTAGGACAATGCCTCTGATGAGTATAGACAGACATGTCCTCAACAAAACACCCTCAAACAAATTCAAAGTCATGTTAAAGAAATCAGACACCATGTCCATGTTTAATTTAATTGTGTATTGCAAGGATGGTTCAACCCATGAACCTCCACCAATGTGATACATTGCCTTAACAGAGGAGGCATAAAAATTATACGACCATCTTCCGTAGGCTCAGAAAAGAAAAATCTAAAATGCAGGGACATTTCATGATAAAGTACTTTATAAACTAATAGAAGGAAATTGTCCCAACATAATAAAGGCTGTATTCAGAACTCCACAGCTGAGATCATACTGAATGCTGAAGAAAAACCCCAAATTATTTTTCTTAAATTAGAAATAGAGTTCTCCTTTGAGATGAAGATGAAGCTGCCTACTCTTGCAACTTTAGCCAACGTCATACTGCCAGACTTTTTATTCTTCCAGTCTTATCCAGAACACTTTTTCAATAAAGAAATGAAAATATCCTAATCAGAAGAGAAGTGAAATTATCTCAGAGAATATGACATGATCTTACACGATCATAAAACTATTTAAACTCTGTACATATGTATTTATAAAAACAAAGGTATTTTAAACTATAAAGTATGGCCAGCAAGATTGTTCAGTGATAAAAGCACTTACTACAGCCCTAACTATGTCTGATCCCATGGGTCCACAAAGTAAAGGGAGAGAACTGACTCCTGCAAGCTGTACTGTGACCTCACCCACATGCTAGATTATGTGCATGGCCATCCACATACATAAAGCAAAGAAATAAACAAATGTATCTCTTTAAAATAAATTTCAGCATATATAAATTGAGCCATAAATTAAAAAAAAATAAAATTAGAAGTAAAGAAAAATAAGAACAAGGAAATTCATAGAAGTTACAAAATAGAAAACCAATATTTAAAAAACACCAGTCATATCTCTACACACAATAATACAACTTAAAGTATGATCAAGAGAATAATCATATTTATATTAATCTAAAAGTGTTTGGGGTGAATTTAATCTAGAAGTGAAAGCTCTGTACATTTAAAACCATACAGTATTGCAAAATGAATTAATGAAGACGGTAACTGAAAAAGTATTCTATGTTTATGGGTGTGAAAAATTCCTGGTTTAAAAATACCGTACTTCCCAAAGAAATCTACAAATTCATGTAACCTTAATCAAAATTTTATTGGTACTTTTAAGTTAAATAAGAAAATCATTCTAAATTGCAATAGAACCACCAGTAATCCAGATCTCCAATGCTAGAAAGAACAAAGTGAGGGGCTTTGCTTATGTTTCAAAACATATTAAAATATAGTAACTACACCTGCACTAACCTGCCATAAAAGGAAGTATATAGACAAATAAGTGAGCCAGAATAGGAAGACCAGAAATAAGCTTATGATTCATTAACCCATGTATCTTCCACAAGGGCTGTGCATACCTGGCGTGAGAAAGGATAGTTTCAGAATCAATATGTTGTCTCTGATACAATCCATGCTGACTGCAGCCTCCTCTCCCTCCTCTCCTTCCCCTACCCCTGATGAGTCCCCTTTCCCCCAGATGCACCTTTACTTCATTTTACTTTTTTACATTTTCACTTCATTTTACATTTTACTTTTACTCCATTTTACTTTAGGAAAGAGCAGCCTCCTGGTGTTATCAGTTGAACATGGCCTAACAAGCTACAATAAAACTAGGCATAAAATGCTCCTATCAAAGCTGGACAAGGTAACCCAGTAGGAGAAGAACGGTCCCAAGCACAGGCAAAAGACTCAGAGACAACCCCATCCACATTTGTTAAGAGTCCATAAAAATGCCCCCCAAAATCCCAAAAATCCCACAGCGTGTATGCATAGAGCCAAGCACAGACTTATGCAGGCTCCATAGTTGGGTTGGTTTTTAAAAATGATGTTGAGACTAAAAAAAAGAAAAAAAAATACTAGATTCTTATCTTATGTGTATCAAAAATACACTTAGGTGGGTTAAGTATTTAAAGAAGAATTTTAACTTTAAAACATCTAGGAAAATGTTATATGTTTATGACCTCACCCAGTGCCACTCTGGTCATTCCATTCATGACTAAACCCTGTTTTCAAATACAATTTCCAGTAATTTTCGATACTCATGCTAAGAACTCAAAGACCATTCTAATTTTCCATTCCTGACACATCCCCTGCCTTTCTTGTGCAGATTCTCTCGAGTTGCTCTGTTTTCTTCTTTTCTATGTTACAAATTTGTTAACATGTAATTCACAGGCCAGAAGAGCACCTTCACGCAGTATGGGAACTCAGAGGCTTATTACATGTTTTTATTACATGTACAAATACCATCACTATCCAATTTCAGATATTTTCACCATCCCAAGGGAACTCCCAAAGGAGCTGTCACTCCCACCTTTAATCCCTAAAAAACTACTCATCAGCCTGATTTCTCCATGGACCTATTTACCTATTCTGAACACTTTACATAAATAGTTGGGACTTTGTTACTGATTCCTTTATGAAACATAATTATCAAGGTCTATCCATGCTATAAAATTTATCAGGACTCTGGTACTTTTCATTGCAAGCATTCCATTAGATGAAACGTATTACATTTCTGTTGAGTCATGTAAACTGATCTCATTCTTTAGCTATTCCATTATAAAACTTCTGCAATTAGTCTTCTGCAATAGAGTCTTATACAAATTTTATGAACATATATGCTGATAATTTATCGATGCAGATGATTTTTATTTTGCTTGAATACTATTTGTTTTGTCTTTTAACCTGTGTTCTTTGTGCATTAAATCATTGCTAGGAACAATGTCACAAGGCTTCTTTGAATCTATGCGGTCATGTGGAGTTCCCTATGGATACCAAAGGCTGGGAGACCATAGAAAATGGACAGGCACTACTGAGAGAAGTGTGTATGAGGACAGTAGGACATGACACAGTTCAGAGGGCTAGATAGGCCAGACTTGAGGAAGAAATGGATTCAGCAAGGACTCAAGAGTATCACTGGGGATTAAAGAGCTTTGGTGAGCACTTTAGTGAGGCAGGGTCTTTAGCCCATTGGAAAGGCTTTGGCACATGTACAAGACTCACACCAGCATGTAAAGTACCTGTAAAGTGAGAGAGCAATCTAGAGGGGATGAGAGAAAGGCAAAGCTGACAAAGATCCCCTGTCCCTCATAGTGGCCAGAATGTCTCTCTCCTCTAGCAAAAGGCTATAATAATTTGAGCAAATTTCCCACAGAAATGAATTTTAGCAACATTAAGCCATCTATTTATTTGTTTTATGCCATTTTTATTACTGTTATTTTCATTTTATAGGTAAAAAAGAGTTATATGGATATTAAGAATACTACCAAGCCTACTCTGTTTTAGAAATCTTCAAAGCCCAAGATCATTCACCCAAGAAAAGATTTTGGCTGACTCTAGCAGCAGGACTGGCCTTTGAGAGGGTATAGTGCAAAGCTGTGATTTGGACTTACTAATTGTCTCAGACAGTCAATGCATACATTTTTTTTTTTGTGGTATGGAGCAACTGATGTGAACAGGTGCTGGGCTGTAGAGGTGTGACTTAATAATCTTAAGCCAAAACATGCCCACCATAAAGTAAGGACACTTGATCAACTGTTCATAGCAGTTTTATTTGTAATAGCCAGAATCTGGAAACAACGTAGATATCCCTCAATCGAAGAATGGATAAAGAAACTGTAGTACATTTACACAATGGAATGCCACTCAGATATCATAAACACAAGGATGTCTTGAAATTTGCATGCAAATGGATGGAACTAGAAATTATTATCCTGAGTGAGGTAACACAGACTTAGAAAGATACAAATGCTATGTACTTATTTATAAGTGGATTTTAGCTTTATAGTACAGGATAAAAATACTACAATACACAGACCCAAAGAAGATAACTAACAAAAAGGACCCAAGGAAGGATGATTTTTTCCCCAAGGAAGGATGCTTAAATCTCATTCAGAAGGGGGAATAGAATAGACAGAGGTAGTGGCTGAAGACAGGAAACAAGATAGGAGAGGGATCACAGAGATATGAGTGTGGGGACAGAGGGGTCAGGAGGACAGATGGCCTATGCAGAAAAGAGAAACTATTGGGGCAGGGGATCTCTGTGACAATCTGGAGACTTAAGTCAGGAAAGATATGGCAGGAAGTCTATCAGAGACTCCTAGTAGCAGGGGCCATAGAGACCGAAGAGAACACCCTCTAACTAGAGATGGCTCCTAGTAGAGGGAGAGGAACACCAACCCACCCACAAAAATCTTTGACCCAAAACTCACCCTGACCACAAGATGTACAGCAAAAAAGATAGACCAGATAGAGAAAAGATTGACAGAATGTCCAACGAATGCCTAGTCTAACCCCAGGCCCACCCCATGGGAGAGAGCCAACCCCTGACAGTATTAACAATATTCTGACAGTATTAACAATACTATGTTTGCAGACAGGAGCCTGGCAGAGTTGTCCTCTCAGAGGCTCCACCCAGCAGTGCCTCAAAACAGATGCTGAGACTCAGAGCCAGATACTGGGCAATACATAGGGAGTCTTGTGGAAAAGTGGGGAAGGGGAAGAGAAAAAGACCTGGTAATGACAGGAGCTTCGCAAGACCAACAGAATCAACTGACCAGGGCCCAAGGGGCCTGCTGAGACTGAAGCACCAACCAAGGACCTTGCATGGATTGGACCTGGACCCCTATAAAGATGTAGCTGTTGGACAGCTCAGGGTTCATGTGGGTCCTCTAGTAAGGGGAGTTGGGCTGTCTCTGACATGGACTATCTTGCTAGCTTTTTGATTACTCCCTCCTGGCGGGACTGCCTTGCCTGGTCACGGGGGAAGAGGCTAAGCTCAGTCCTGAGGAGACTTGATGAGCTGGGGTAGATGGGAAAGGAGGTTTCCTCTTTCTGAGGAATAGGGGAGGGAAGAGGGTAGAGATGGAGGGAGGATGGGACTGAGAGGTGAGGAGAGATGGGGCTACGACCAGGATGTAAGGTGAATAAATAAATTAATTAGAAAGTGAAAATACGGAAGAATGCTTTTGATACTTGTTCCCAAATATATTGTTACTTTCAAGGCAGTTTTAAAGTAAATAATAATAATAATAATAATAATAATAATAATAATAATAATAATAATAATAATAATAATGTAATTTTCTTCAAAGAAGAAGAAGAAGAAAGGAGGAGGAGAAAGGAGGAGGAGAGAAGAGAGAAGAGAGAGAGAAGAGAGAAGAAGAGAGAGAGAGAAGAAGAGAAGAAGAGAGGAAGAAGAAGAAGAAGAAGAAGATGAGAAGAAGAAGAAGAAGAGAAGAAGAAGAAGAAGAAGAAGAAGAAGAAGAAGAAGAAGAAGAAGAAGAAGAAGAAGAAGAATTAGAAGAAGGTCAAGCCTATTTTGTAAGGCCAGAAAACGGTGGCTAGGGCCTCAAACCACTCCCGAGCAACTCATTAACCAAGCTCCCCAAGTCTTGAGGTATGCAATCTCACCTCTCTAAACTAGGGCCAAAGACGTTCCTCACACCATGAGAAACTATATATCTTACAGCTTCTATCATGCACAGAGCAGCATTTCTGAAGAATCTCACATTTGTCTCCATGTCCAGGAACTCCACTACCACCCAGTGCATTCCTTATTTTCCTTTGCCCAGATGCTAGTACTTTCTTTGTTAATTCCTCTAGTATTTACAACATATGATATATATGTATATATATTCCAAAATCTTCTGTGCTCAGAGTTTTAAACTAAATTATCAATGTGTATTAATTCTTTCTCATTGCTCTTTATTGACTCTTCCACATGAATCTCCTTCAAGGTTGCCAATTACAAATAGCCAAAACACTATGAATGTAGCATTTATATAACTCCTGATTGTTTCATGGTTCTTCTTGCTGTAGGTAGTTTATGTATATATGTGTAATAATATAAATGCCTATGTAAAAAAATAAGAAAACATAAGAAATACTGATCTTATTACCCCCCCCCCACAAAAATACAGGATTTTGCCATTGCTCTGTAGTACCCTACAGAACTTGACAGAGAGACTATTTCTAAATACAACAGATACATGTTCACTTTTTTTTATTACTATAACTAAGTCTTAGAATAATTTAACAATTCTATGCACTTGAATTTATAATTAGAATCAGTATTCTGAGATTACTTATAATTCTCAAATCTGATTCTCTTACTTACATATTTACGCATGCTGGATGGTATTGCTTTTAAATTATATTTGTAAAGTCAAAGACAATAATAGAACAGGAGGTTAAAAAAGGTTACTAAGCATTAGATGTTACAGCATAATGGAATATCCAAGACAATAATAGTTAGTGAAAAATAATTAGTAAGCACCAAAATAAAATTAATTAGGATGTATATATCAGTCAAATTGGTAGTGAGTCAGGGTAAGTGTGAAGAGATGATGTATGTGACATCCACAGGAGAAGAAAGGTAGCCTAACGGAACTTGACTGGCAGGTAGACCAATTCTTAGTGTCATTTTACTACTATAAATAATGTTATTTAACTAGATTGGTCATCCAAGTTGCCAAGGCCAATAAAAATACCACTGAAAGAAAGTGTTCACCCTCAGGGAACAAACATAAGAATAGCTGTAATGGGGGAATAATGAAAATTCCTTACAAATGTTAACCCCATGTGTGCTTACCTATAGACTTTTTCCAGGATGAGCCATGGAGCCCTTTCAGAATGAATCATAGAGCTTTCCCTATGAAGGGCTGTACTGTTGAGAAAGGTAACTCTCCTGAAGTTATATATAGTAGTTGATTTTATATTTTAAGGAAGTCAGGGGCTCTGAAGGAGGTAATAATGAAAGAAGTGGTTTTCTAAATAATTTAATTCTTCCTTAGCATATCACAATGTAAGTTGGAGAATGAATTTAAGGGACAGAGAGATCTCACGACAGTGGAGAAAACATCAAACGTGTGTACTAGCTTTGTATATGAACAAAAGAAAGAGGGTAACAAGAGGAAAGATAAAGATTCCCAGAATAGTTCCAGCTGTCACCTAGTTCTCACACCCCAATCGTTATTGAGTAAAGATACAGCAGGTGAAATGTAAATAGCCTTGTCCACGTACTGAGTTCTGAGGACCCTGTACCTCACATGTCAGAGATACTGGTGATCCCATAGAGCAAGTGCAGGCCTGTTTTCAGAGTTAAGAGTCTATATGTTCTATGCTTCAAGCTGAAGCCAAATGACTGGACCATGGATTTAATGATGAATCTGTCAGGTTAACTCAGATGTAGGGGCATTATAATTCAATTTTTCAGGAAGAATGAATTAGTTAGAGGCTGAGTAAGAATGGAGAGAAGGAAGGGTACACATGCAGTGCCTAATATGGAGTTCATGGGAAAGTATCTTTGTTGATATAGTATTTATGCCAAGTTCTAAAGGATATGTAGGTTTACTACAGTGAAATTTGGGAGGTGAGAGTGGCTTTCTGGTTCTCAGACACAGATATGGAGCTTTTTTAAAAGGAAGATTTATTAAATTTATGCTATGAGAATTTCTAATGGCTTTAGAGTTCTCAAATAGAAGTTTAAGGCATGCCTTAGGCTCCCCAGGAAACAGCTAAGGACAGTCTTTAAATTGGATTTATTTATTTTTATTTGTATGTGCATGGGTGCTTTGTGATGTATATGCCTGGCACTTATGCAAGCCAGAAGAGGGCCCTGGGACTGCAGTTATAGATGGTTGTAAACTGCTACATAGGCACTGGGAGTTGCATACTGAAAAAACAAGGTGTGCTCTTAACCACAGAGCCTTCCCTGCAGTCCCAAGGACAGCTGTTGATAAAGGGAGGTATGTGGAAGTATTCCTAATGAAACCAATCATCGGATACTGAAGGAGAGGATACTGGGTGGTATTCTAGTTACAACCAAGCCCACAGAAAACAATCAATAGTGAATTCTGGAGGTTGAGGTATTGGCCTTGTGTTGACCTTGAATATAAACTCAAAGGTGGGGGAACAACCTTTCATTCTCAGAAAAGCATTTTCTTCTGTGAACCATTGTCTGGTCCCCTCAAAGCAACTAGGATGAAAAGTGGCTCTCAGTTGTAAGGGAAATCTGCACAGCACATAAAAATGTAAACTATATTGCTTCTCGGCCTTTTGGCTAAGATCAAGTGTAGTATCTGTTCTTATCAGTTTAATATCTGATACGTCCTCTATCCGAGGACAATATATTAAATGGATTTTTGGAGCTAGGAGTTGGAATAGGAGCTTGCTCCGTCCACTCCACGCATCGACCTGGTATTGCAGTACCTCCAGGAATGGTGCACCCCCCTCGGAGACCCTAAAAAAATGTCAACTATGTCTAAATAGAGCTAGAGTAAAAAGTGCATGACCAGGAGATAGCAGGTTTTGTAAATCACCTTTGAAGGTTTATTAAGCTGAAGGGTAATTTTAAACAATGTGTGTTAATAATTTTGAGTCCAAAATTAGCACATGTGATTGTCTTAGTACTTTTAAACAGTCAGTATGGCTTAAAGGTAAAGTTGATTTTAGGGTAAGGTTAAGAAAAGTAGAAAGATGCATTACAAAGTTGTTCTAGGTGACAAAGAGAAAGTGGTGATAATGTGATGTTTGTAGGTAGAGCTTGGAATAAAGAAAAGTGAATTAGTTAAAGGAATCTAGAAATAGTATAACTGGTGGACCATACTTCAAATAAAAAAGGAGCAGGGTGGTAGAGAAAGACGGATAAAGGTAGTTTCTGACCTGGACTCTGAAGTAGGAAGTTTGGTCAAATACAATGTAATATGATTTTCATTTCCACTTCTTTCTGTCTGGCTCATAGAACATTGTATTTGGCAGTACACTTGAGGTTAGGAGGAAATGTGCAACCATCTCTGGCTAATTAAGCATGATTGGAAATGATGCTTACTATTTCTGAGATGAGGCACTAGAAAGCCCTCAGCTATACTGTAGCCTTTTTCTTTCATTTTGGCAGGAAGCAGGGAGGCCATATGTGAGATGTTGTGTCCCAGAATCAAAGTGCTGAGAACAGTGAATCCCCTCCTGGAGGGCAGATGCTTTGGGCTATTGCCCAGGCAAGAAAGGACCTTGTATGAGCTAGGAATATGCTTTATATGGCATGCTTTCAGACCTTGTTGCTGCTGCTCCTGAAATATAGGGCTAGACTGTCCTGATGTATATACTGGTACATAGAGGGAGTGTGTGTGTGTGTGTGTGTGTGTGTGTGTGTGTGTGTGTGTGTGTAGTTGCAAACAAAAAAGAGGGGAGCGAGCAGGCACAATGTGAGTTTAGTTAATAAACACTGTGTTTGAGATAACTAAGATATTAAATCAGTATATCTAGAATATACTTAAGAAATACGTGTGGTGACTTGAAGCAAATTCTAGACTCAGGATGTAGATTTTAAAACGGTCATAGCCAATTCTGAATTGTGTGTGAGATGATTACTAAGCTGTGTGTAACAGAATATCCTGTGGACAGTACCCCAAAGGAGCAAAGAACTCACCCCCTCATCGTTAGCCCTCTGTAGCTAGCTACTCTTTGGTTGTGAAGTTTCAAATTCAAATCAAGAGTTGCATTTGAAAAATTACCCAAGGGGGGCCATTAATCACACAAATGTAGCCAATAATACCATTATCAACGACTGTAAATTAATCTCGGTGCCACTACTTTAGGGTAAGAAAGTAAGATAGCTATTTGGTGATGTGAAAGTTACATGGTTAAGCCAGGCTTCATGATGCTGCAAATGCTGATGCACTGGGGGAGGCAGAGACATAGCAGAGTCAGTTATGGATTCAACCTTCCTTAGGTTAGTGTACTGTTGTTCAGTTGTAAGTGTCTGTTCCCACTCAGCAGTTAGCTGTCAGACACTTAAATTGAAACCCTGAATTCATCTGGAAAACACAGTCATGAGGTTCACATCAATTTTGTAAATGAAGCAGAAAGAAAGAAAGCTATTTGAACATGCCCAGACTACATGGTCTAAAATGTTGATGTCTTTCACATAATAACCTAAATGTATGTGAGTGGGGGTGAAATTCATACTGAACTTATGTATTATGCAACCTGTAAATAAGTTTCAATGGTAAGAAACTGTCAAAACCTCAGGTGAACTCTCAAAGGAATGTCCTGTAGGATAAAGCCAAAGCCAGAACCCAAACTGTGGTCTACTTGATTTCAAGTCCCACAAGCTTCCTTCTTGTCCACACATGTGGCCTTACATGGGATTGTCGTGAGGTTCCATCTGTCATGTTAAAATGTGTTTCCTTTCCCTCTTCTCTCCCTCCCTCCATTCCTCCTCCTCCTCCTCTCTCTCTCCCTTTCTCTCTCCCTCCCCCTCTCTCCTTTCCTCCTGTTCTTTCTTTCTTTCTTTCTTTCTTCTTTGTGTTTGTAATACTGAAGCATATTAGAAAGCTATTGGTCTTTATCCTCTCTGATTTTGTGTGTGTGTGTGTGTGTGTGTGTGTGTGTGTGTGTGTGTGTGTGTGTGTGTGAGAGAGAGAGAGAGAGAGAGAGAGAGAGAGAGAGAGAGAGAGATCATTAAAACAGTTTCCTTCTTCTCTTGTTTTCACTAGAGCAATGCTAAAAATAACTTATCATTTCAAGCCAGTGATGGTGTGTGCCTTTGGTAGGGCAGAAAAATTGACAGCATACTATCTCTATAGCAATATGCAGAAAGGTACCCTATTCTGGTAAAGCAAGGTACCCTGGTCCTGGCCAGAGTCATCAGCTATGTCAGCCCACATACTTCCGTCTCTTCCTGTCTTCCATCTCATCTTGCTCATTCTATTCTGATTAAACACCATTTTTTGAATGGCTTGTTATCATCATCTTTATGAGTAAATGGGAAATGAATACCCTGAGGATACCACTCATGAATATAAACTCTCTTCTGTTATACAAAGGAGACACATAATGCTGCTGAATAATAATAACCCACCAGAGATTAGAATTTAAGATTAGACAAGTTCTGCCTAATGCATTTATTATCTGAAGGCGAATGATAGGAAAGGGAGGACAGAGCAGGCAGTGGCAGATACTGACTGCCTATTACGCATCTGGTAGAGAGCCTTTTAAATCAGATACACTTTCAATTTATGGATTCTCAGTAAGTGAACAAAATTATACTGTAATTAAAATCACCCATCACCATTAGATATGGTTAGGATGGTGTTAGGGTATTTTAGTCTTTGTGTTTCTAGACTCATGGACAGGAAGTAGGCCATCTGCTTAATTTTGGAGGCAATTTCTTACCATGGAAAGCCCTGCATGCCTGATAAGTAGGAAGTGAGCACCTGAAATACAAAGCTTCTCGGGTAGAGAGTGAAAGTAACTCTTATAAATTAGATGATGGGAAAATGGATAGTTATGTACAATTGCGGAGGGTGACTCATTTTTATCAGAGAATGAATCCAGCTTGTTGAAGTCAACCAAAGCATACGAAGGCCTGAGTCTATACTACTGAAATCAAAAGGGAAGAGATGATGAGAGAGTGATTGATAAATAAACCAGATCTTACTTTGGCAGCTTCCTGAATCTCATTGGACACTAATGATATGAAGTGTCATTTTACTCTTCCTTGTGCTGCTGTCCCTAATTCTACAAGGAAGAGTTGGGCATTACTCTGTGTGTTCTTTTATATTTCCCTGAAATAAAACATAAGGGCTGATTCCCATGGTGTATTTACAAGTTTGTTTCCCTGACCACACTGGTTGGTCCTTAGTTACAAGGAACATTTTCATCAATCTATGTATCCTCAGATGCAGCACGGTACCTGAGATACACTAGGGGCTCGGTTTATTGGCATGCAGTATGAGCTAACAGTTTACTACGTCATTTCCTGGTGCATTCTGATCCATAGTTGTTGTGAATAATTGGATTAGGAGTTCAGGAATGAGATTATGAGTTTATAAATGAAAAGGCTTTTTAAGAATCTAGAAGTATGTGTTCCATAATACCAACATGCCAGTGGTAGTTCTGCAGGCTCAATGCTATTCAATGTAGACCTTAAAGCCAATGAGGATTCTTTTCTCTCTACAAGCTCTCTGTCCTCCCTCTCTTCTCCCCTCTCTCTCCATATCTGATTCCCACCTACATATCCATCAGCACTCCCTTTCCTCCCTTCAACCACTTCTTCTGTCTGTTATTAGTGGGATTCAAACATCCTTTCTTGGGCCTTCCTTGTTACTTACCTTGGGTCCATGAATTGCAGTATGGTTATCCTCTCTGGCTAATATCCATGTGTAAGAGAGTACATACCATGTGTGTCTTTCTGGTCAGAGCTATCTCACTTAAACCATGTGTGGGGGCATCTCTGAGACAATCTGGAGACCTATGACAGGTTAGGCTCCTGGCAGAATATGGGAGCAACTCTAGCTGAGACCCCTGGTAGCAGGGATCATGGGGACTGAAGAGGTTACCTTCTAACAAGACAGGACTCTTGGTGGAGAGAGGAGAGCTCTGGTATGGAATTTCTGGTTTCTCAGTTACATTATGTAAACATGTTTTTGTTTTAATCCCAGATGTGGGATATGGAATTGTCCACAGTAGCAGATCATTTGCCTCTTGGGCAGCTCTGAGAAGGGCATGGTCTTTGCTAGCTGCAGTTAGTTTAATTCTGAGGACTCTCAAGAGAGGATAAATGCCAGAGTCCAGAGATAGATGGGGATGAGGGGAAGGCTCCAGGAAAGAAGGCTGCTGGTGCTTTTCCCCTGCTGCTCCTGGTTGCTGTTGATGCAGTTAGACTGAAATGAAGATCGGACTTACCCCCAAGGAATGACAACCCTAAACAACAGGAAGCAGCTAAAAAGAACTTTGCCCCATCCTCCCAACTAACCTTCTTTTGCTCCTACCTTGTGCTGTGTTGCTGGAAGGAATTGGGGTGAATCCCTGAAAATGAAATAAAAGGAACCCAATAATATAGTCTAAAAGTATGCTAACAAGTGGTGCTCCATTTTAGGCTCTACCTGTAGACTGATTTTTCAAAAACATGCTTTATTTAGGTCTCTTATATTTTTTGTTGTGAGCCTAGCCTTTAATGGCTGATGTTGGGGGATGGTCTGATGTATTTTGATATAATCAATAAAAAGCTATCTCACTTTGCCAGGGCAACTGAAATAGATGTGGCTTGGAGAGAGAGAGAGAGGGAGCCTGGGAAGAAGAAGAAAGAGAAAGGGCCGGAGGAGAGAGGAGGAGAAGGCTGCCATGGGTTAGATGGAAGAGAAGCATATGGCCAGTATGGATGGAGGATTTGGCCCAGAAGAAGAACATTAGCAAGTATTTGGGATTATGGATAGGAGGTTGCTTGATAGAAGTTATTAGAAACAGATGGCATGGGATTGGGGCAGGTATCACATACCTGCTGCACTATGGGAAGTAGTTTAGGGGACTAATTTCTGCCCTGCCCCAGGTTAAATAAGGCTATTTTAAAATATAACAAGTGTCAGTGTCTTGGTTGATTGCTAGCCAGGCATACTGATAATACAGATAAATAAACTACAACAAGCGGGCATACTGAAATAATAATAATTATAGGCATGAGGCTGAGCCATCTCTCCAGCCCTATTTAGGTTTCTTAATCACTTCTACTTCCCTTCCAACTCACTGACCAGAGGTAGGAGAGAGTGGAGGTTAATAGGGGAGGGGGATATGAACCATTTTAGACATAGTTCCTTAGGGCAATTCTACTCTGTGTTGTCAGGATACCAGTAATCCAGTAAAATAGCAAACCCCAAACAGCAACACGGATCAGTAGCAGCAGCATGATCCAACAGAAACAGCAAAACTCTGCTGAATTAGTCAGAGGACTCAGCCAGAGTGCCATGAAAAATTCTCTGGAGTGTTTCTTGCTGCAAAGTGAGGTGTGGAAAAATGAAGACCAGTGAAGTGATGTGAACTGTTGCAAAGCTTAGCAATGCAAAAAGCAATCTCACTGTCTGTGGGCTTCTATTCAGGTTCTCTTCTCAGAGCTCACCCACGGATATTTTCAGCTGGCCCAAATCAAGACCATTGCGGGAGACAGTTTCCAGCAAAACATCACATGACACAACTGAGTTTTTTTTTTTAAAGAAACCATAAATTTTCACTTCAGAACTCCAACTCATGCACAAAAATTTCAACCCACAATTTATCCTGCCTACAAGATGTGCAGGGATAAAGGTAGAGCAGATATTGAGGGAATATCCAAACAATGCCAGGCCCAACTTGAGACACTCCTACCCCAAGGGAGAGAACCAATCCCTTGACATTAAGGACAGTTATACTTGGAGACCAGAGCCTAGAATACCTGTTCTCTAAGAGACTCCACAAAACAATAGATGGAAACAGATGCTGAGATTCACAGCCAAACACTGGATGTAGCATAGGGAGCCTTGTGGAAAAGCTGAGGTAAAGATAGAAGGACCCAGAGTGGACGATCCAAAAGAAGACCAACAGAGCCAACTAACCTGGGTCCAGGGGCTGTTTGTGGAGACTGAAGCACCAACCAAGGACTGGAAATAGACCCCCTACACATATGTACCTGATGGGAAACTTGTTCTTCGTGTGAGTTCCCTAGTAATGGGAGCAGGGGCTGATTCTGACAAGGACTCAGTTGCATGCTTTTTTATCACTTCCCTATGGCTGGGTTGCCTTGCCAGGTCACCAAGGAAGAGGATGTGCTCAGTCCAGATGTGACTTGAAGTGTTGGGGTGGTTTGGTTAAGGGGGCTCCCATTTTCTGAGAGGACGGGGAGGGGGACTGGGGGAGATGGAAGGAGTATGGATCTGGCAGGAGAGGAGGGAGGGGCTACAATTAGAATGTAAAGTGAATTTAAGAAAAAAAAACAATGAAGATTCAGTGATTGTTGACACTGCATGCTGAGAAGAATTGTTTATGTGTAGACATCTTTGGGAAAGTTCCAAATTCCATTAATGTATTTTTTTTTATATGTTTCAAAAAGGCTTCCTAATTGAAAGAAGATATTCTATTTGACTTTAAGTCATTTTAGATGAATTGTATCCGGGGATCTCAGTTTATAATTTTTCTCAGTCTCTAAACTTCAGAACACAGGAACTTTGTGTCAGCCTTTTCAAATTGACCTTTTGCAAGGAAAGAAACTTTTGCATGTTTCCAGACCATTCATCTGCGTTGTTTTATTTAATCTCCAAAGCAGCTCTATTAATTTTAGATTATATTTCCCACTTCAGTACTTGGGGTAGTCAAATCTACAAAGACATAACTAGCTTGATCAATGTCTCATGGCTTGGAGGGGTTGAATTCAAAGTTGAGAATCATTCTCTTATATCGTGTCTCCCAAAAATATAGATATGAGGTGCATTGGAATTCACTTACCATTTAAAGGAAGAAATAATAAAACATTTCAGTAGAGCTCATAAGGTATTAAAATACAATTTCTTGCTGTTGGCTTTTATAAACACACTTAGACTGTTTAAATAACTAATTGACAGCGTCACACTTCAGTCCTGGCTAAGGACAGTAACACCATTCATTTCTACAGGTTTCAATATCAACTATATGTTGATAGCTTCCAAATTTACACTCTGGCCAGGATGGAAGTGAGCTTCTCATTAGACATTTCCATCTGGATAAACCAGCGGAAGGTTAAACTGGGTACATTTCAAACTGAGTTCATTTTTGCTTTAAATAGCCTTTTCAATGTTACTGATACCTATTATCTAGTCATTCAAGTGAGAAAACTAAAATTCACTCTAGGTAACTACAGTGTCTGTTCTCTCAGCTCTGAGTGATGTTCACAGTCCTCAAACCCTTACTGTGCCTCTTCATTCTAGTCAGTTCTCAGAGGAAGGTTCTCAGCATCTTCAACACCAACTACTGCAATTTCCCCCAGCTCTTCTTCTAACCTCCAGTCTTACCATTACAGAATCTGTCCTCTATTTTGATGACATAGCAATATATTTAAAACAGCATTCTAGAAAGTGTTGTTGCACATCTCTCAACCCTGTTTCTGAAGTGTATCATATCTTTGTCATAAGGACTTGCTCTCTGCCTCTGGGAAACAACCAAGAGGAATAGTAGACTGTATGTTGGGGGAGCTTCCCGGACAATTCTGCACACAACTCAAAAGAGGGCTTCTCTGTCTGGTGTTGGGGTTTTGTTTGGTAGTCTTTGGCTTTGTAGGGATCACTGTCAAAGGCTGATATTTTTAAATGCCATTCTGACCTTATTCTTGTCTTGTTACAAAACTGTGGTAATTTACTGTCTCGTGGAATCTTTGTTTTGGGGCCGAAAGAGGAGTGAGTTGAGTGCGGATATGATTAAGATGCATTATATGGATTAAATTGTTAAAGAATAAATACAAAATATTCAGAAGAGATGAATTCATTCTTTGGCTACAGTCAACTAAACTCTCTGCTGACAAACTAAAAAAAGAAAAAATAAGAATGTTTTAAGAAAATATTGTCACTTACAGAATTAAGGAAAAGTTGAAAGTGTGTAAGTCATGATTAGGTTTTGGAGTTTCAGTGAAGATAAAGGAGGTGATGAAGATAAAGCCTGTGGATACCAATCTCACTCAAACATCAGGATAGAAGCAGAGCAGTCAGATCCTCGAGGAGAATTATGTACTGTTACATAAAACACAAGAATGAGAACAAATCAAGCAAGTCTTTTAAGTCCTCATTTCTTAGTACTTGGGTTTTATTGAAGATACAGATATGTGGGTAAATGAGCTTTGCTGTTGTGATGTGTGCTGTATTCTTTTTCTCAGTCTACAAATTGCATGTGTAATGTCACTTGGTGCTATTTTTTTCTATGTCCACCAGAAAGGGCTGATGGCACCCTTCTCTATGCTCTTGTGAAAACCTTTTATGTGTCCCAGCAATAAAACCTAAGGGGCTCACTTAAATGATTTATTAACAAGTTTGCTTCCTGGCTATACTGGACTTGTCTTTAAGGATTAGGATTAATACTTCTGAGCATATACCCAAAGATGCTCTACCATACAACAAGGTCTCATAGCAACTTTATTCATAATAGCCAGAATCTGGGAATAACCTAGATGTTCCTCAACTGAAGAATGGATAAAGAAACTGTGGTATGTTTATTTACACAATGGAATACCACTTAAGCTATCAGAAACAAGGAATTCATGAAATTTGCAGGCAAACTGATGGAAGCAGAAATGATCACCCTGAATGAGGTATCTCAAACCCAGAAACACATGCATGGTATATGCTCACTTATAAGTGGATATGAGCCCAACATAGATGTCCTCTGAGAGACTCTACCTAGCAGAGGACAGGGTCAGGATAGATGCTAGGACTCTCTGTTGGATTCCAGGTGGAGTAATGAGAGTGGTTTGGAAGAATGGGGCATGGAAGGACCCAGAGGGTTCAGAAACCCCACAAGGAGACCATCAAGGCAGGTGGGATCTGGGTCCCAGGGTGGCCTTATAAACTGGTGCACCAACCTATGACAATTCATGCAGTAAACCCGGAACCCCTATTTAGATCTAGCCAATAAACAGCTCGTTCTCCATGGTTGTAGAGAGAGTGGGGACTGCCTCTGACATGAACTCTGGTGCCCCCAATTTGATCACTTCCCCTTGGTGGGGAGACCCAGTGGGCACACAGAGGGAGAGAGAGCAGGCTGTTTAGATGAGACCTGATAGGATGTAGTCATATGGTCGGGGAGGAGGTTCCCTTCTGTCAGAGGTCTACAGGAGAGGAATAGGGTGGAAGAAGGACAGAGGGTGGGAATGGGAAGACACAAGTGAGAGGATAACAATTGGAATGTAATCTGAATAAATATGAATAAAAAGGATTAGGATCATTAATTCACATATCCTATTGTGTGGCATGTCATTTGGAACGTATTTGATATTAACTTTTTTTTTCTTTCTGTATTTGCTGGCATCCTGCCCCAGGGTCTTTTGAACACCAGGCAGGCACGCGCTCTACTTAATGAGCTAAATCCTCAATTCCCAACATTTTTCGGAGTGATACAGAGTGACTGCTATTTACCTTCTTCAAAGTATTATAACTCTGAAAGTGTTGGGTATGCTTAGTTTGAGATAGCAGACTTATTTCTTTTTTTTTCAAGTGCCTCTTGTGAAATGAAGCAGTAATTAAACATTTTCTTAGCTCTAGAACTAACGCCTTTGTGCTCTCACTTACCTCCCAATCTCATACATTGGAATGCCAGTTTTGAAGTGAAACTTTGTTCCAACTCATGTACAGCCTTATTCTGCAGAGAACTTTCTGTTGGCCATTTCTCTCCTGATGTTTTGTCTTTGCTGCCTCATATACCCTATATGCAATTTCCTCTCATTTCCTGTTTCATTTTTTTGGCTACTGTGGGGGATTTGTAATTATGGAATTTGAATGACTGCTTCACAGTCCACAATGAAGCAAAAGGTTTGTAACAGTGTCTCTTTGGGAGGCCATTTAGAATCCAGGGAGGAGGTGAGGCAAGGCTTCATTGAGAGTCTTCGCAGGTTCAGAAGAACACATCATATTGGTTAATTAGAAGTTCTGTGTTGACAATCTAGCTTGACGAAATATTCAATTTCACAAACCACAATACTGTACAGCTTTGTTTTGGTACATAAATGGAAAAAAGATATTGAAAAAAAACAATAAAAAAATATTATGCAAAGCATCCATCTAGCTATAATGAGATGTTAGAAGGCCATGAACAAGGTTGCTAAAAAGCTCAGGCCTCAGCAAGCATCTGGAATTGTACTGCAAGATCCTCTTTTCCATCTTGTGGTTCTGTGAAGTTTTACTATTTTCTAATTTTATCAGCACTGTATAATTAGATACTGAATCTGCATTAGTGGCCAGAATTTTGCAGGAGACTATTCTTTTATCACTTAGATATTTGTACAACACATAACCGGTTAGTGAAACTCATTATCCTTTTCTAGACCTCTACCTCTGCCGCCCACCTCCATCACACCCTAGACCTCTGCCTCTGCCGCCCACCTCCATCACACTCTAGACCTCTGCCTCTGCCGCACACCTCCATCATGTTCTAGACCTCTGCCTCTGCTGCCCACCTCCATCACGCTCTAGACCTCTGCTGCCCACCTCCATCACACTCTAGACCTCTGCCGCCCACCTCCATCACACTCTAGACCTCTACCTCTCCCGCCCACCTCTATCACGCTCTAGACCTCTGCCGCCCACCTCCATCACGCTCTAGACCTCTGCCTCTGCCGCCCACCTCCATCACGCTCTAGACCTCTGCCTCTGCCACCCACCTCCATCACGCTCTAGACCTCTGCCTCTGCCGCCCACCTCCATCACACTCTAGACCTCTGCCTCTGCCACCCACCTCCATCACATTCTCTGTCCTCTGCCGCCCACCTCCATCACACTCTCTGTTCTTCAAAGGTCACTAGTTTGGAAAATGACGTAGACCTTTTTTTTATTTATATTTAAACAGAGGCCATATTTAGACAACAGACTCAGGTGAATGTTTAGACAGAAGAACAGAGGGGCCAGGGAGATGTTTCTGAACTTGATATCAAACATTTCGTGTAACCTTGATATGACTCTTGCTCCATAGCCTGCCAAACTGAAAAAGTATCACAAAAATTAAAATATGAATGCCATTTATAACCTGTGTCATAGAAGATGCAGTTACAAAGATCATATCTGACCACATGCCACCATATATGTATTTTCTTTAGTCACTGAAGTTCTTCGTTGTAAAACACCGAGGTAATTCTGTGGAGGAGAAATAGGCAGCCTCAAGCTTGAGTTGATGAGTCAAAGTGTGAGCAAAGACCCCCTTCACTTCAAGTCTTTAGATGACTTTCCAGTCCGGACAGTTTTCATCAACTCACCAGACATTCTAGGTCTCTTGGCAAGATAAAAGTAAATCCAAGAATGCTCAAAGGTTGAGACCATATTGCCTAGCTTCCCTTACCAATGAGAATGCCAATCAGTGGACATTTTTCACTTAGTAAGTCAATACTGATAAAACTTGAGCCACCGAGGCCTGTTATTTTTTTTGCAAGTCTGCCTTTCTGTTCTAGACTCTGCCCCTCTCATAACCTTTTCCCCCACATTGAAAGAGCCCTATCAACTCCCAACAAAAACACAGAATGGCAGACATACATGACATCTCATCAGTCGCTTACACAATGAGGACACTTAATGGAACTCTATCTGCTGGGAGGTTACAGAGCCCAAACTGGAGGTAAGCACGTTACAGGCTCTGTTTACACCAGGGTGCTTAGCATTTACCCTACCTACTCTCAATTAAGTACATAGCAGCAGCTTCTCCACATCTCGGACAGGAAAGTGTCCCCAGACCCTGCCACATCCCTTCAAATGAAGTCACCCTCTGCTGAGAACCACTGACTGAAGGGCATCAAGCTTTAGTAGAACATGCATCACATACGATATTTTTTTTTAGCATGGAGTTCCTCTCACAAAATTTAAAGCATTAAATTAGAGGTCATATATTAGGTAAAATTAGCTATCAGCAGTATATGTACTAGACACTGAAAAACTGAAGTGTTTGATAAACTGGCATAAGCTCGGGCATGAAGATAAATCTGTTCATTCTTATCATGACTGAGATTCCCATGGGATATAGTATGTATTGATATAGATCCCAGAAAGAACCTGTCCACATACGGGCAGAACATGCCACTTAAACGCCAACTTTTACACTGTTGTTTGAGATCTGCTTCTGAAAAGGTCCATAGGATTTTTAAAAATGTTTTAAAAACACATTCTGTGTTTTCACTCATTATGGTATACACACGCACACAAGCGTGCACGCGCACGCACACACACACACACACACACACACACACACACACACACGGCGTGAATGTAGAATGGAGACAAGGGAACAATCTGGAAAGAAGAAAAAGACCCAGTGGAAAGTTGAGTGGAGAAAAGAGAGGGTATTAGAGGGTAAAGTTAACCCAAGTGGATGATGATGACCATACATGGGATTGTCATAATAAAACTCACTATTAAAATTTTCACTCATAGACTAAATATTGATTAAAATAGTTTAATACTGTGTTAAAATAAAAGGAAAACAAATTGAGAAAGACACAAACAGATGTTTCTCAAGAGAATATACACAAATGGCTAATAAGAACAGAAAACATGTTTAAAGATGTTCATTAGGTAAGTAAACAGTAATATCATGAGTGATCATTTTATATCTGTTTGAATGGCTATGATCAAAAGGACACACAAATATTAGATATTCGTGATCATATGGAGAAAAGGGAAATTGTTTGCTGTTGGTAGAAGCATAAACTAATGTAGCCATTTTGGAAAACAATATGGAAGTCTCTCAATATAAAAATTGCTTTAGTGATTGGGTCCTAGTGATAGTACCAGGGACCTCATCCATAGTAGGGAAGTTTGGTGACTCTGTATAAGGCAAAAAGGCGAAGTTACCAGTTACTGGGAAGGAGGTAAGACAGAAGATAGGATAGTGATACTACAATGGTGAAAAATCTTTTAATCATATAGAAAGAATTACACTTGCGTTTACCCCGAGAATTGGCAACCTAAAGTTGAGGAAGAGAATGCGCAGAATCAAAGACAGAGCAAGATCAGGGAATATATAGATGATAGGTGTAAGTTATGCAGTGGCCACCGAGAAGAAGAGCCATTGTTTTATAGAAACACAATTGAAGAATATAAGTAAAGATTCTGACATGAACTCTGGTGCCCCATATTTGACCACTCCCCCTTGGTGTGGAAGACTGGTGACGCTCAAAGAAAGAATAGGAAGGCTACCAAGATGAGACTTGATAGGCTGTGACCATATGGTGGGGGAGGAAGTCCTCTTCTCTCACAGACCTACGGGAGGGGAATATGGTGAAAGAGGGAGGGATGGGAGGAATGGAGGAATGGGAGGAGACAGGCAAGGGGATAAAAATTGAGATGTAATCTGAATAAATTAATAAAAAAACTTAAAACTGGAAAAAAAAAGAGTATAAGTAAATAGTAGTCTCCGGGACATAGAACTTGGAGATGGAAGTCCAGGTTTCTGTTGCTAAGGTAGGTCCTTTTCAATAGTTCACTTAGATACTCTTGCTGAATCATTGCCTGCTGGTTATTAATTCCACGTCCAAAGGCAGTTACTGTAGTTAATGAATAAATACAGCATGGCAAGACCCATTGTAAATGCATAGCTCCACAGAATACCAGACGTGTGACCTCTGAGCGTCCCTTACAGCTCCCTCCCCCACAGCTGCTTAGCAAGGAGACCTGATTTTCTTGGCTATAAATGTTTCTCAGAATTTAAAACTTTCCCATTGACATTAGGTAGAAACTTGGGTCAGGAGAAGTAAGGTCGAACTCAGAGTATTCTTGCTGAATAAGGTTTTGGTAAACCTAAAAACTGAAATGCTTGCGGTAGGTAAATGAGGTACAGATGGGAAACGAAACCAGTGTGTGAGTGATTCAGAGGAACTGCTGTGGATGAGACAGATCCTAGCAGGTGACATTGAGGGAGCTTGGGTTTAGTCACCCTGCAAGTAGGTGAAATGCATAATTATATTTTTTATTTATGAATTTCCTGCATCTAGCCAGTGTTTTTTATAGCCATAAAACATGCATACACCAGGGTTTTTCTTAGATTTAGAAACCTAAATTTTTTCTGAGGGACAAGCAACACTGTATGTATCAGTTATACTTAATATTTTAGGTAGATTATTTTTGATGATCACATAAAATTTTTTAACACTGGATGAAATATCCATTTTTTAACTTTAGATAAATTACAAAAGCCTATTTCTAACACTTGTACTATCTTGTGCAAACACTGAAAGTTTTTTAAAATTAATGTTTAACTCGAAGAGACTCAAGTAAAGAATGAGTCTCAAGGTCCAGGCTGAGGTGTCCTGATGACCAGTGACCAGGCTTCAGGGATAACCCCCCAAGACTAAAGGAATCAGAGGTGGCTGAGAGTGGAAGCTGAACCGACGTCCAGAGAATGTGGACCGGATATAAGATCTTAATCTTCTGGTGTCTGACGGCAGAAATTTGTGCAGAGGCTCACTATTTATCTCAAAGAGAACTGGATCCAGGGCTGCGATTCTCTAGAAATCACACCATTTTCCAAGGTACTCGGCGCAAAAGGGCCATTTTCCAAGGGCAGTACTGTAGGCGCTTTGGCTGTTGTGAAGCCAGAGATGATGGCTGTGTCACTGAGTTCTATGAGGCCAATGCACTGTGTTACTGCGACAGCTTCTGTGAGCGGGATAACTCTGATTGCTGTCCTGATTACAAGTCATTTTGCCGAGAGGAAAAAGAACCGCCACCTCTCCAGCAGCCTTTAGAGCCAGAAGGTAGGCTTTGGGATGTTTCGAACATTATCCTAGTCATTAGATCTGACGAACTTATCTTCCTCTCTCCTGCCTTCCGCTCCTCTCCTCTCCCCTCCCCTCTGTCCTCCCTTGTCCTGTCCTGTCATGTCCTCTCCTCTCCTCTTTTTCCTCCATTCTATTTCCTTCAGTGGAATGAAAAGAATTATTTCAGCAAATTTTGTTGGAATGTTAGGTTTCTTTGATGCAGGGCACTTCTACCATTCTGGCAACATTGAGAAAGTTCTGGTCTGAGTACAGTAAGTGTTGATCTGGATTCTGCTTTGTACATTCTTTCGACATATGTGTTGTTTAAAAAGTTCTATAGTGTACTTGTCATGACTTTCAAGCATTTTAGTGTGGTATTCTTGGGGAATTTCATGGCTGTTAAAAGCCTTATCATCTAGAAGCAGTGCACATTTCCCCCATGTACCATTTTACTTATTATTTTGCCAGGCTCATGAACCTATAGCACTATGATACATGGTATTAGTAATGGCATTAAAATTCATCAAGGCGAAATAAAACTAGTAAGTTTCCTTGCCTAAGGATAATGCATTCAAGTATACTTCTGTCTTATTCCACAACTTTGGAAGTTTTAAGACTGTCAAGAGAGGGATGTGAATGTGATTGATAGTAGAATGCTTTCTCAGCACGTGTGACCTGAGTTTGACCCCAGCACCACACAAACTGGTCACTGGTAGCATGCACCTGTTGTCCTAGCACTCTGGAGGTAGAGTAAGGATGAGAAGATGCACAAGGGTACTGTCAGCTACCCAGTGAGGCTGTGGGCAGCCTGGGATGCATAAGAGCCTGTCTAAAGAGGTAATTAAAGAGAAAGGACAGTCACGTTCAATATTGTTATAAGAGTCTAAGACTCAGAAGATAAACGGAAATGACATAAAGGAAGATAAGTAGGATGACGGTGTTTGCTACACAGATGCAATTAGAGGAGAGTGGATATTGATTTGGGGAAGCTGCCACAAAAATGTAAGTAGGGTACACAGACAAATTTACTCCATACACTTCCCTAGATGTAGATCTCATAGCACCAGATCTCTTCATCAGAAATTTGTAGGTAATCAGAGCCTTGCCACAGAATTATAAGTGGGTCTCTGACTAGAATTTGTAGTGGGAAAGCACTTAAAAATCTGTTTCAAAATAGAGATGGTATTGACTGCTCTTATTTTTAATAAACTCATCTTATCTATAAAATTTTAAAATATTTCTTTAAATGTACATTTATTGTTTGGAATTTTTCACAGAATTTCTATTGAGCCCAGGCTTTAACTTTTCCAACAGACAGCTCACTAAGCATATAATTCATTTTACAATGTGGCAGATACTTTGTATGACAAATCTAGTCATCCTTCAACAATTCTTCCAGTATCCCTGCTGTACCACTCAATGTGAAAGTCTCCTGTTATAAACGTTGGTAAAGTTGGACGAGTAGGGAAAAATTAGAAAATCTGATGAGTAGCTGCGAACAGTGATGCATTCTTTGAAGAAAACCTGAGTGCCTCTCTGGGCTGTGGCAATAGCATATATAATTAAAGCACTTGCCTGGTAAGCACAAGGACCTGCACTTGACACTTAGAAGCCACATAGAAAAGCAACATTGGTGGCAGATATTTGTGATCCATGGAATGGAAAAGCAAGGGTAATCAGATGCCAGAGGTTCAGTGGTCAGCTAAGCTACTGTACCTACTCTACAAAAATGGCAGACCCTGTCTCAAAAGGAATGCACTCACATACAAATTGAGTGCCGCGAGGAAGCCTAACACAAGAGAATATTGGTATGTACCACGCTATTTGCTGTCTGCTCACTGGAGCACCGGTAAGAGAAAGCACTCATACTTCCACATGATAAGGAAGGGGCTGAATTGGAGAACAGTTTGCACAAGAGTGTTACAAACCTGAGTGTTAAGAGCATAGCACTGTGCTCTTTACCAGAAGAAAGCATTGTTTGTGGGGAATTGTGATGAGGAAAGAGTAGGTAACAGGAGGTCGGTTTGAGAAGTGAGTGTAAGTTACTGTACAAGAGGCCATTCGGGCTATTGCTGGGCATCTGAGATTGCATTTGTTTGCTAGAATTTATCAAAAGATGCTACATTGGAGCAGGGATGAAGCGCTTTAAGTGTGTGTGAACAGTACGGTCAAAGAGCTTCCCCTTTTTCAGAAGACTCCCAAGCTCAGCTGGTGCTATCTTGAAGCTCTTGATAACTTATAAGCCATGCGTCCCAATCAGATTTTTGGCTTTCTTCCCAGATTTGTGTATGCTTCATATTTTAAAGAGTAGGATAAGATGAGGAAACAAGGTAGAATGGATAAGTCTTGCGACAATTAGGCTCAGATGATGGAAAAGCGGAAACCTTGGAAGACAGAGTCTTACTGTAGAGAACCTTAGAAACGTTAATGACACCCAGGGGCAGTAGTTGTGACAGGGATGCATTCAGTTGGCTGGAACCCAGGACATTAGAACTGAGTCATAAGAAATGAGTGGGTCATCTAGAGGATAATTGAGATGGGCTGTGTTTATTTACAAGGGGAATGTGGTGTGTGCATGATGTGTTTGTAAGAAACTGCATAGGTCAGAATCAGAATTAGGCAGGAGGGAAAGAAAGGTTACCAGGGACACTGAGGACTGCCCTAAGGTCCTAAGTGCTGGAGTCTCGTACTGCATACTGCTTGTCTATAGAACTGTGTCTGACCCCACAGACAGGGCTCTTTTTGAAAAACAAAATATGTTATTTTTTCCTCTGTGTCATCTCTGGACAGAGAGAATTGAGTTAATTAAAGTCCGTTTAGGATTCAATGTATCTAATGTGTCATTATAAACCATGTGGCATGATTATATGGATCTGCATTATTAATTTTTAAAATTACCTTATGTTAAAGACAATTTTCTTTATGACTTTTTTCAGACAGCATGATGCTTAAGGGCCTGTACCTGTCTCTGTGCATGTCTAGACCTCTGTGTTTGTCCCTTTATTTCCCTTTCTGTTCTCTCTGTGAGGAATGAGTATCTGCAACCTCAGCAAAGTCTGTGGTGGAAAGTGTCCTGCACAGTCTTTGTTTATGGACAATCCTACTGCATCCAGCTTTTGTGTGTTACAAAGTGACATAAGTGACATTTTCATCATTTTAAGTGTACGTCAGTGAAATTTGGTTATTATATAATGTTTATAAAATTTTTAATTAATTGAATTTTACCTGTCTTTACCACAAATAATTCCATTCTGTTATATTCTATATTATAAAATAATAATGCTTAAGCATGCATTGGTCCCAAAATACTAACCAAATTTATTTTTTATTTGATTCTATATTATAAAATAATAATGCTTAAGCATGCATTGGTCTCAAAATACTAACCAAATTTACTTTTATTTGAATTATTCTTTTATGGTGTCATACATACGTATAACATACTTTGACCATATTCCCACCCAATTATCTTCTTACTTACTTTCCCCAGTCATTGATCCTCTTCTTTCCATCTAACTATTCTCTTACTTCCATGTAGTTGTCCTCTGTATTTAGTTAGGGTTGCCTGCATGAGCCTGGGTGGGAGTGACCTGCTGGAGCAAGTGTTACTTCCTAGTGGCTGAATTGCTGAGAGGAGTATGACCTCTCATCCCTGGTAGACATCAAAGTCTATAGCTCTCAGGGAGAATTGGGGACTTGTGTCCCCCTCCCTGACCTGTGATAGACTATTAATGGGCCCAGTCTTGAGCAGGTCTCATGTAGGTAGCTACTGCTTCTGTGAGTTTATGAGTGCAACAACCTGCTATATCCAGAAGACAGCATCTCACAACACTCCTTCCATCCATCCCCTGGTTCTTATATCTTCCCGCCCCTTCATCGAATAACTTCTTCTGGAACTGTGTAACAACAACAACAACAACAACAACAACAACAATAACAACAACAACAACAGACTGAGATTCCAGGACTAGAACATGCAGATTTTAAGTTGAACACTGCTCCATGTTCTCACTTTGGAAGCTGCTAACCTGCACTTCCTGTCTATTCAGCTAATTAGTTTTATTCCTTCTCAAGTCTCTGATAGGGTTTGAAGACCAGACAGTTTAGTTTTACAGGTAAGCTTCGTTGTTTAGGAGTTAAGATGTTTTTAAGTCTAGATAGATGTTTTAAGTTGATAGAGATGAGATATGGTAGATATTGATTTACATTCAGAATTTTAGACTCACCAAGATAGGAAAGATGTTTTCTTCAACGTTGCCAAATACAGGGAGCAAAAACACTATGAATGTAACACTTATATAATTCTTGATTGTTTTGTGGTTCTTCTTGCTAGAGGTAGTTTATTGTATATATGTGTAATAATATAAATATATATGTAAAAATTGTACTAATTAATTAAGTTGTTCACTCATTAAAAAAAAGATTGTCTACCCCTGTCTGTTAGTCCCATCTGCCACTGTATACAAATTCATTTACCCAACTTTTTAATGCTCAGTGTTATAATCTTTCTTTAGATTTAGATGAGCAGTGAAAACTGACTTCTAACTAGAAGCCGATTTGCATAATATATGCCTACTGTAGAGAAAAGCATATTATTTTATCAAAAGACTTCTTCAGATACTCTTAGTAAGAGGAGAAATAATTTATATTGTTAGATGGAGTATCAAATTATACAATACGATGATCTTGAAGCAGGTTTATAACTTCTGGTGACTAGGAGAGTCTTGGGGAAAAAGAGCTATGAGTCACCGAGAAGGGTGATAAGTGGTGACATGCCCAAGTTAACCAGGAACAGGAAGTCCTGAATACTGATGCGTCCGAGCTTCTCTTCCTATCTCACATTGGACTTTCTTCTCATGATGTGTTCTTGACCATCTATAGCCTTCTGCTTTGTCTTAATATCTAGAACAGCCAGTTTATTTATTTGCTCTCTTTTTTTTTTTCTTTCTAGAACGACAGGACAGGTCCTTAAAAATAAGTTACCTTGTTACTTAAAACAAGCTAAGACTATGAGAATAATTGGTTAGAATTTTAAATTTTTATTTAAATTAAAATTGTTTTCTAATCAACACAAACTAAGTATTAAGGGCACAGTATGATGTTTTGGTACATACGTATATTGTGTAATATTTAAATGAATCTTGGCATTTATCATTTGCTTATGGTAAAAACATTCCAAAGCCTTTCTTTTTTTTTAAAAAAACTATTAATTTATTCAGAGTACAACTCAATTGTTATCCCATCACTTGTATCCTCCCATTCCTCCCTCCCTCCTGCTTTCACCCTATTCCCTTCCCCAGGTCTAAGACTGAGGGGGACCTCCTCCCCCACAATACGGTCAAGGCTGACAAGTCTCATTTTAGTATTCTGCTTATTCTTTCTTTGAGTGCCACCAGGCCTCCCCACCAAGGGGAGGTGGTCAAATATGGAGCACCAGAGTTCATGTCAGAGTCAGTCCCTGCTCTTCACATAACTGTGGAGAATGTCCTGTCCATTGGGTAGATAAGAGTAGGGATTCGATGTTTACTACTTGTATTGTCCTTGGTTGGTGCAATAGTTTGAGCAGACCCTCCTGGGCCCTGATCCACCCATCACAATGTTCTCCTTGAAGGTTTCTAGGACCCTCTGGGTCCTTCTATTTTCCCCGTCTTCTATATTTCTCTTACCTAGAGCCTCAGTAGGATGTCCTCACATCTATTCCAATCTGCTGGTAAGTGAAGACTTTCATGGGACATGCCTTTTGGGCTAGTTCCCACTTATAAGTGAGTATATACCATTTGAGTTTTTCTGCCTCTGGGTTAACTCACTCAGTATGATAATTTCTAGTTCCATCCATTTGTCCATAAATTTTGGGATTTCCTTGTTTTTAATAGCTGAGTAGTATTCCATAGTGTAAATGTACCACAGTTTTTTTTTTAATCCATTCTTCAACTGAGGGACATTTAGGATGTTTCCAGATTCTGGCTATTATGAATAAGGTTCCTATGAATGTGGTTGACCATATGTCCTTGTTGTGTGGTGGAGCATTTTCTGGGTATATTCCAAGGAGTACAATATTTAGGTCTTGAGGAAGCCCTATTCCCAGTTTTCTTTTCTTTTTTTAAAACATATTTTTATTGAAAAATAAAATAGTTCATATTACATCTCATTTGCTATCCCATCCCATGCATCCTTCCATTCCTCCCTCCCCTCCTGCTTTCACCCCATTCCCCTTCCCTATGACTGTGACTGAGGGGGACCTCCTCCCCCGAATATGATGCTAGTGTATCAAGTCTCTTCTTGGTAGTCCGCTATCCTTCCTCCGAGTGCCATTGGGCCTCCCCAACAAGGGGACATGGCCAAATATGGGGCACCAGAGATCCTGTGAAAGTCAGTCCCCAATCTCCACTTAACTGTGGAGAATGTTCTGTCCCTTGGCTTGATCTGGATAGGGGTTTGATAATTACTGCACATATTGTCCTTGGTTGGTCCCTTAAATTGAGCAGAACCCCTGGGACAAGATCCACCCATCATAGTGTTCTTCTTGTAGGTTTCTAGGACCCTCTGGATCCATCTACTTCCCTATCTCCTATATTTTTCTCATCTAGAGTCCCAATAGGATGTCCTCCCCTTTGTCCCAGTTTTCTGGTAAGTGAAGACTTTTATGGGACATGCCCCTTGGGCTAGTGTGCAGATATAAGTGAATATATACCATTTGACTCTCTCTGCTTCTGGGTTAGCTCACTCATTATGATCATTTCTAGTTCCATCCATTTGTCCACAAATTTTGGAAATTCCTTGTTTTTAATAGCTGAATAGTATTCCATAGTGTAAATGTACCACAGTTTCTTTATACATTCTTCTACTGAGTGATACTTAGGCTGTTTCCATGTTCTGGTTATTATGAATAAGGCTGCTATGAATATGGTTGAGCATATGTCCCTGTTGTATGCTGGAGCATCTTCTGGGTATATTCCAAGGAGTAGACCTATTCCCAGTTTTCACTGGCCATCTTACCAAAAACAATTTACAGATTCAATGCAATCCTATCAAAATACTTACAAAATATTTTAAAGACATTGAAAGATAATTCTCAACTTCATGTGGAAAAACACAAAACCCAGAATAGCAAAAGTAATCCCATACATTAAAAGATCCTCTGGAGGAGTTTCCATACCCAATATCTATAGAGCAACAGTAATTAAAACAGTATGGTACTGGCACAGCACTAGGCTGGTGCATCAATGGAATTGAATCGAAGTCCCAGAAATGAATCCACACACATATGGTCACTTGATTTTTGACAAAGAAGCCAAATCTATTCAATGGAAAAAAGGATAGCATCTTCAACAAATGGTGCTAGTCTAACCGGATGTCTACATGTATAAAAGTGCAATTAGACCCCTATTTGTCACCATGCACAAAACCCAAGTCCAAGTGGATTAAAGAACTCAAGATAAAACCAGAGACACTAAATCAGTTAGAAGAAAAAGTGGAGAAGAGCCTGGAACATATTGGCACAGGAGACAACTTCCTGAACAGAACACCAACAGTCCAGGCCTTAAGGTCAACAATTAATAAGTCAGACCTCATAAGGTTGAGAAGCTTCTGTAAGGCAGGAGACACTGTCAAGAGAACAAAGCGACAGCCTACAGACTGGGAAAAGATCTTCCCCAACCCTACATCTGACAAAGGTCTAATATCCAAAATATATAAAGAACTCAAGAAATTAAACACACCAAACCAAATAACCCAATTGAGAAATGGGGCTCAGAAGTAAACAGAAAATTCTCAATAGGCGAATATCAAAAGGCTGAGACACACTTAAAGAAATGCTCAGCATCTTTAGTCATAAGAGAAATGCAAATCAAAACAACTCTGAGATTCCATCTTACACCCATCAGAATGGCTAAGATAAAAAATTCAAGCCCTTTCTTCTAGTGATTGTGACATGTAGGCACATTATTATTTTTGTCTGTTGCCATGCTGCTGAGCCTTAGCAGATCAGGCCTTTCTGTTTTGGCATATCATCTCTTGCCCACCTTCTCTGTGTCTCAAGGCTCCTTTCCCCCAAATATCTGCTAGCCACTGGAAGTCACAAAGCGACTTCAAATCATTGCACTTGTAGTTTGATATTCCATCTAACAGTATTTCTCCTCTTACTAACAATGTTTGAAGAAGTCTTTAGATAAAAATTTTTTTCTCTACAGTAGCCATATATATTGTGGAAGTTTGTGAATTTTGTGTGTGTTATTGAGGACTGAACCCAGCACCTCAGGCATGGAAGGTAAGCACTCTACCACTGAGCTCTAAACCCAGTGATATCTTTAGAGTTAGTTTTCGCTATTTTAGGTAAATGTTATGGTTTCATGTTTGTTCATGAAACTGAGCAACGTTCCCAATTCTTTTTTAAAAGAAATAATAATGCAATTAATTATTGCAATGAAGAAACCATAAAATAAATTTTATGAATAATAAAGGAATTTTAGCTATATTTCTTTAAGACTTGTATCAGCTCATGTAAATGCATTATTTTCACAACTACCGAATAAAAGGTTCCTGCTTATGCTTTTAAAAAGTCATGGGAAACAACTTAAGAGGTGAAACTCCCATTATTGGAGTCAACGTAATTATGCAACAGAAAATATCAGTTACACTTGAAATCAATGTTTTCATTATGGAATGTAAATTGTTAGTGACCCTTGGGCAGCTGGAAAGCTTGATGACACTGGGTCTTTCTCCTGGCGGTGAGTACAGATGTCACCCTTTGGGAACCCATGTAATGTCCACTCAGCCATATTCCACAACCCCTATTTTTTACTTTATTTTTCCCCTTCATTTTATGCAAAACATCTAAGTTTCTTTGAGTAGAAATTCTGGCTGTGTCTAAAACCCAAATTGTATAACTGTATACAGTAGTCCTGGGACACTATTGTATGTATTTTAGATTTGAAAGACAGTGATTTCTTGGAAAGTGTTAGAAGGTTTGTAGAATAGACTATACTGTTTATTCTATTATGTTGAAATGAATATTAATGGAGCTAATAAAGCCAAATTCCTGATAATCTACACTGATAACTCAATTGATAATGTATAGGTATTATATAGACCTCTACCACAAAGATCAGTCAAAGGTAAGATTGAGTATGTTTGAGTGTTGTAGATAGGAGAAATTCACTTCTCACTTTACTACATACAGTAGTATGTATACAGCTTAAGCAATATGTTTCCTACCAGCCTAGTGTCCCTTCCAAGTACTTAATTCTACTGAGTACTTACTTTTGCATGTAAGACTGTTCCAAGAATCTTCCAAGCTTTAATCCGTCCATTATATTGTGCCCCCTTGTCTAATATAGATTGTACAGGAAGTTATTGAAAGGCTAAGGTGCTTATTTCCTGTGTTGTAGTTACAGCACATGAAGAGGGAGATTCCTACGGACCTTGTTAAATATTGGCTCAGGTAGCATTAGATTGATTCACAGAAAGATTTTTTTATGTTTTGAATGATATATTCATGAAATTAAGTAATAACCTTATTTCTGTATAATTATACAGAATAAATACATTTTAAAATTATTTTTCTAATTTTTTGAGAATATAATTACATCATTATTTAAGTTTCTTCCATTCAAACTCTTCTATATATCTATTTTTGCTTCTGTTTAAATTCATTACTTGTTGATAGCTATCTATCTCTACCCCTAAATCTTTATCCCTATCCCCATACATATCTATACCTATATATGTTTGTATGTACTTAAACATATTTATTCCATATACATATATTGTGAATACACAAACATATATTAGGAATATAATATAATACTATTTAACATAATATCATATATTAAATATATCATATAAGCACATATCATATATGTTAATGTAGTATATATACATATAATATATTGTGTCATATGTAATATAATCTGCCTTAATACACTATAAACAATATATAAATTATATATTATTACATAATATATTCTATATCATTTATAATATATAACAATCACATATATAATATTGTACATTATAATATACTATATAAAAACAGTTTATAGGGAAAGGGGATTGGGGTGAAAGTGGGAGGGAGGGAGGAATGGGAGGATGCATGGGATGGGATAGCAAATGAGATGTAATATGAATTATTTTATTTTTCAATGAAAATGTGTTAAAAAACAAAAAAAACCAATATATTATATTATAAGATATAATACATAATATATTATAAAATATAAAATAAAATAATATATGATATGATAGCATTTATAAAATATGATATACACTCATATATTATATTATTTATAACATAAATATGTTATATATCTATATTATATAAATTATAGCAGGTATTATATATTATATATATACTTTATATATAAAGTAAATAATGTGATATATAATATATTATATTTGTTGTATATATAGATTCCTAAATACATAAATATAACATACTCAGTGTGTATGAAGATACTTCCATGTATGTGCTTTCATTGCTGAGCATTTGGTATTGTATAACTGATTGGGTGTTCTTCCCTTGCTCTCAGCATTCCTTACTTGCCTATAGTTCTTTTTGTACCACTGAGGCTTCCTGGGCTTTCTCCTGTTCATGTTAGCGTGTCTATTTGCATCATCCTTATTCAGCCCATGTTTAGGCACTCATGCTGGTGAGACTGTATGTGTGTAGCTTCTGACGTTCCTAGGGGGCACAACTTCACAGCAAACTCCCCGACCCTTTGGCTCGTACAGTCTTCTGCTCACAATGGCCTCAGATGCAGCAGTTGCGTTGTGCGCAGAGCTGGAACAGAGCTTCACCACTCTGTATTTTGATCCTCTTCACTTTTCTTTGATGCCATATGTTTTAAAGAGACACCTCTTAAAAGGTGAGGGAAGGCCAAGCATATCTCTGTATAAGGACAAATATTTAGAATACTGGTAGGAAAATATGTTGATTTCACATATAGGTTCTAACAGCATTGGGTTGATATCTAGGAAATTGTTATGTTTTTGATTACCATATACTCCAAGTAATAATTTATTTAGGTATATTTTAAAGTTTTTATTTGTTTTATTTTTGAGATTGATATAATAACAATAATTCTCCCTTCCTTTTCTTCCATCCAAACCCTCACAAATATCCCTTCCTGCTTCCTTCAAATTCATGGCCTCTATTTTCACTAATAGTTATTGTGTGTATGCAGTATATATATTTATATATATTTATCACATAAACATACACACACACACACACACACACACACACACACACACACACACACAGGCTTCTCAGTCCATATAATGTTTGTGTGTATGGTTTCAAAACTGACCATTTTGTTAGTACTGGATATCCAATTAGTTTGCTTTTCCAAAGAGAAGACCACCTCTCTTGCTCCCATTTTTCCTGTTGTCTGTAATTTTCTTCATCACTTTAAAGAATAAACACATTTTTAAGAACCATATTTTTTTCATGCATGAGATAGTTATTAGAATGTATTTGTAAAGTAGTGGAACATATTTTTCCCAGATATTTGGGATAGGGTGTTTGTTGCTGTTTTTATTTTTTTTGGGGGGGGGGGCTTTGAGACAGAGTTTCCCTGTGTAGCCCTGGCTATCCTGGAACTTTGTAGACCAGGCTGGCCTTGAACCCATAAAAATCTGCCTGCCTCTGCCTCCTGAGTGCTGGGCTTAAAAGCATGTACCAGGCTATTTTCCCAGTTTGATAGGTAATTTTTACATCTTTTTCCAAGGCAACAACTGTAAAGGAGCTATTGGCGGTGTTTAAACTTGTAGTGCACCTCTTCTTTATGTAAGCATTAGTGTGACAATAAAGGAGTATTACAAAGTATTACATCTTGAGAAACTTATGGTCTACAGGAACTAGAAGATTTTTAGCATATTAAACAATTAGAACCACTGTAAAAGGATATATAGATATCCTATGGACAACCACATCACATCATCTGAAGAGCCGATTGTCCTTCAGTGGTTAATATTTTTTAATAAATATAATATGACAGAAAATATTGGTGTAGGGTTTGGGAAAACATTTTTTTGACACAGGTTTTTTTTTTTTTTTTTTTTTTTTGAGACAGGTGTTTTAGACTTGCTTTGTTTGAGGACCAGGCTGGCCTTGAACTCACATCCATCTGCATCATTTTTTTTAACTTTTCTGTGTATGTGTTTGACTGTGCCCGTGTGGAATGTGTAGAGGTCAGAAGACAACTTGCCAGGTTGATTTTCTTCTATCACTGCATGGATCCTGGAGGTGCACTTAGGTCATCAGGCTTAGCAGTAAGTGCCTTTACCTGCAAAGTCATCTTACTAGCCCCAAAGTACATATTTTTAAAATGTATATATATATATATATATATATATATATAATATATTTTTTTTTTTCCTGGATTCCTAAACCTAAGTTCCATCCATCTCTCCATTCTTGTGTTTCCTCAGTAGCCCATGGCTCTTGTGTTTGCAATTCCGATTAGCACCACAACATTTATTAGTCAAATATAAGTTCCAATAAATAAAACTAGAATGCTGACATAGTATTAACATTCTACGAAGAGATTTTGGAGGTCAGAATAGCACTTTTACTCTTGTCTATTTGAACAGAACACAGTTATGTAGCCACACTTTCATGAGAGGCTAAACACCAAAGCTTTAATCTGGTTTTCTTTGGTTTTGCTGTGTGGAAATGTGCCTTCCTAAACATGGGCTCTGTTAGATGACACGAAGAGTAAGGAATTATGTTAGAAACAACCAGTGCAGTCTCTCAAAAAACTAAGAGTCATGTTACCTCGGTGCTTGCCTTTTTATTTCAACCATAATTTCAATGAAATATAATTATCTCCTACTTTGAGGTCGGTTTTGCTTTGATTCTCAAGCTAGGCTTTAATTCTTGGACTCAGTCAAGTCTCTTGCCTTGGCTCTCTGAGTACTGGGATAGAGGTGTGCCTAAACTCAATTTACTACTAGTTTGCATATTAGTATTATAACACAAGATAATGTACTGTCCTTTCTCATTGACAAGGGAGACAGGGCCTCACTTTCAAACCCAAGCAGGTCTTTACCTCACTGTAAAGTTCAGACAGGCCTTAAGTGCACAGCCAGCCTCCCTCCTACTTTTCAGGATTATAGGTGAGCCCGCCATGCCAGACTCAGCAGTAGTGCTGTCGATATGCTTATGTGTTTTCAGCAGACTTTCCTTACTTAAAACATATACTCCATTCTGACAGGTAAGTGCTACCTCTTAAAGACTCTTTTTTTTTTTTTTTTTTTTTTTTTTTTTTTTTTTTTTGCTTGAGAGAGAACATTGCAAAGATTTCAAGTCAGAGTTAAATTTTACATAGAATTGATGTTGCAGGCGTCGCTTTTACTACCTTCATTATGGATAGACACAATTATACATTTCATTTAGTGTCAAAAAGTTCATTTTGACTATAATTGCTCTCAAGAAAGGTAATTTTCCCTCTTGTTTTGTCATACATAGGGAAATACTTTGTTGGAAAGGGTACTACATGAAATTGAAGAACTGTGTGAAATTGACTGAAAAGAAAGAAAGCATATGATTTGCAGTGATTTTTACGTACAAAGCAGCTTTTCTCTGTGACGGTACATGTTTACTCAGTGATTTATTAGTTCTAAATGACCTGGTTCCATGGGTGTTTCTGTTTCTGTTCTGATAACTGTTTAAATGAAAACCTTGAAATTCTACATTACCTTAAGGATTAAAGATAAATATATCAACTTTGCATAAAGTGGAAGTAAAGCATACATAGGCTAAAGTCCTTTCTTCTTTTATGTGAAACGCCACATCTGATGGTAACTTCTAGTCACTTGAGGATTTCAAATGTCAAATAGAAAAAAAAAAACACCCAAACAGTGATAGACTTCAAAACAAACCAGCATGGAGAGCACGCACACACACACACACACACACACACACACACACACACACACACACACACACGTTGTGTGTGTGTGCGTATCACTGACATATGTGTGTATCACTACTGTATTTGAATTTTTGAATGTTTTGAGTTCCTTTATCCTTTTGCAATCTCCTTAACCATATAAGAATGCAGATGAATCACAATCAAAATTTCAAGTTCTCCTACACACATGGACCATTCCAAACATCTACACTGGTAAAGAAATACAGGCAAATCCACATAACCTCTGTGTTCTGGGTGAAATCTCAAGTCTCTGTCCTGTTAGCAATGTGTTTCTTGGAAAAAAAAAAAGAAACTAAGGAGGAACATGTGATACTATTACAGAGGTTGAGCTCCATTATCCTTGCAGTAGGTGACACATCGGCAAATCTTAAGTGATGTCACAGTGTGCATGACATAGATCAATCTGAGGACACCAGGTCCATGATTGTGTATGGATAAGGAAAAATAGACAAATATGAACTGTGAGGTGACATTGAAATATTTTAGCTAAGCACCTAAATTGAACACTGTTAATTTAACCAGAGTGAACTCTTTAGATCCACTGTGCTTCTTAACAAGCTACTAATTTTACCAATGAAATCCTAGCTTTATATTCATTGTGCTGAAAATGTGGTTAATACCAGCACACAGAGCAGCTACCCTCAAGTCTGGCCTCTTAGAATGCATGCTAGTGCACACCCCTGGGGTGCAGATCCCTGATTACAGCAAGTGACAGCCTTTCCTACAGTGCAGCCTCAGCCTGCACAGATATTTATAACACTCCATGATGAAGTATTTTAAAATAAATCACATGCACCATATTATTATCTTTTCTTGAAGCAACAAGACCAACTATTTCCCTCTCCAAATATATGATTTGCTTAATTCTAAAAGCTTGTTAAAGTTATAAGAATCCCTTAATTTCAATGGTCATTAAGTTTATTTTTAATTTAATGTAGTGTTTTTGACAAAACTGGTATATCTACAAGCCTTGGAGTCCTGTAATTCTCTCTCTCTCTCTCTCTCTCTCTCTCTCTCTCTCTCTCTCTCTCTCTCTCTCACACACACACACACACACACACACACACAGAGAGAGAGAGAGAGAGAGAGAGAGACAGACAGACAGACAGAGACACACACTTCTCTCAATTAGCTATCAGTTTTCTAAATATAATTTTAAATATATAATTAAACATTAAAGAGACCTTTCCTTGACTCTTTCCTTAACAAGTTCTATCTTATTTTCCTTTGCTCATTTAATGGCAAGCTATCTGCAAGAAAATCTTTCTTTAAAGTTCTTCATCACCTCACGCCCACAAGATTTCACTCTTTTCTACTCTGCCACTCTTTCTTGATGAGCCCTTTGGCAAGTGCTCCAATATTTGATGTAGTGTCCAGATTTCCTCTTTCTTATCTTCGTCTCTTGGTAATATTGTACATGACTGAATACACTAGTTTGTTTGCTATTGCTCAATAGACATTGGTAAATAGGAGGAAGAAAGCAACTTGCAGAGGAAAACATTTATTTTATTTAAAAGTTGGAAACCCATCATCCCAGAAGGGTATGGAAGGAAATACAAAGCTGAAACCTGGAGGCAGGAGCAAAAACAGAAGGCATGGAGTAGTGCTGCTCTCTGCTTTGCTCCTTATGGCACTTTTGGTTTGTTTTCTTATGCCACCTGCCCCAGGGGTGGCATTGCCCACAGTGGAATGGGCTCTTCCACATCCACCATTAATCTACATGTTCTACAGAATTGCCTACAGGCCACTCTGATGGAGACATTTTCCCAATTGAGAGATGACCCTCGGTGTGTCAAGTCAC
This sequence comes from Acomys russatus, assembly GCF_903995435.1. Classification (NCBI taxonomy): domain Eukaryota; kingdom Metazoa; phylum Chordata; class Mammalia; order Rodentia; family Muridae; genus Acomys; species Acomys russatus. The sequence continues at coordinate 5,599,281 of NC_067168.1, read as the reverse complement.
AACAACAACAACAACAACACAACAACACAACAGGAAACTAGCCAATGTACCAGCTATTTGGCTCCCATGAAATTGTTGTCTTTCAGATTCAACCTCTGTGGAATTCCCTGCTTCCTTGCGGGCCATCCCTTCCCAGATCCTTCTGAAAGTTTCCCATCTTGAGTGCTTTGAGCTCAGTCCTGAACAGCTTTTTCTTGCCTAAACACATTACCGCAATAGACATGTAGTCTCAGGCTTTAAGAAGTATAGAAAATATATTATCATTTCTGGGTTTCTATGAAGTACTACCAATAGTTACGTTCAGATGCCTAGCCTAGGTTTACCCTAAAATATATGCAGAGCAGAACAGAAGCCTTTCTGTGTGCTAAGTGAGTCCTTAACTACTGACACAAACCTGAAGCCTTAAGATCCTTTAGCTCCTGGCCTGATTCATTATTCCGGTAAAAGCTGTACTGACTCATTAGTAAGACTACCTCACCCCTGGAGTAATTACACTCCAAAGTTAAAGTTAAATCTCCCCTGTACCTGAGTTTGCCTTATTTAAAAATGCCTGGTCAGGAGAGCCCAGTCAAAGGTTATGCAACATCAATTTTTCATGGAAAAGAGTGAAAAGATGCATTTACTTGGAGCTTTAGCTCATTAAATGTAATATCAGTGACAAAAATTTCATGTGTTTAAATCAAAGCATTTGAAATAAGAAGCTGTCTTGTGGCTAGCAGTTGAATCAACTCTCCTGGAGACTTTTTGAAATGTATTGACCCCCTATAAATAAATGTAAGAAAATTAGAATTCCTAATTGATACTATAAATCAATTATATATATATTTATTTTAAAATGTTCATAGATATAATTTATCCACTTTATATCCTAATCATAGGCCCCTCCCTCCTCTCCTCCTAATCCCACCCTTCTTTTCCCTGTACCCTTCGCTTACTGCTCAGAAAAGGGGAGTCCCCCCCCAACCCACCCACGCACATCAAGTCACATCAGCCTGAGCGAGTCCTCTTCCACTGAGGCCAGGCAAGGCAGCTCCTTCAGAGGGACATGATCAGAAATCAGGCAACAGAGTCCATGTCAGAGACAGCCCCTGCTCCCTGTACTAGGGGACCCACATGAAGACTAAGTTACCGACCAGTTACTTCTATGTAGAGGACCTGGGTCTAGTCCATGCATGGTCCTTAGTTGGCGCTTCAGTCTCAGTAAGTCCCCCTGAGCCCAGGTTGTTTGACTCTGTTGGGCTCCTTGCACCCCCCTCCAGGTCCTGCTATCCCCTCCAACCCCACTCCACCCAGCAGCACATTGAAACAGATGCTGAAAACTATATTTTTAAAACTGACCTAGTTTGTAATCTGAAACTACTTTCATAATATGTTGCTAACAGTTTCTATATTATTATGATTCATCATTGGTCTCTTTTGGATAATTTACATAATTTTATAAATCAGTTAACAGTCAATTTCAAATAATAATTAAGAGTCAGTTGGAGCCGGGCATGGTGGTGCACGCCTTTAATCCCAGCACTTGGGAGGCAGAGGCAGGTGGATCTCTGTGAGTTTGACGCCAGCCTGGTCCACAAAGCAAGTCCAGGACAGCCAAGGATACACAGAGAAACCCTGTCTTGAAAAAGAAAAAAAAAAGAGTCAGTTAGATCTCTTTTTATTTTTCTTCTTTTCTTTAAAATTTTCATGTAATACATTTTGACCATGCTTTCTTTTCCCCCAACTTCCCCCACATACCCCCCCACCTCCCTACATATCTAACTCTGTCTCTTTTGCTCTATTTCTCTATCTCTCTCAAAAAAGTCCATAAAATAGAAAATCAGAGCAAACAAATACAATAAGACAATAATGTCCAAACAAAACAAAATTAAACAAAAATCTTATACACAAAGCAACATGGAGTTCAGTTTGTATTATGTAACTACTCTTGATCATGGGGCCTGGTCTGAAGTGTGGTTGATATAGCCAGTGACACTTCATTGTAGACAACTTATTTTCCGTTTATAAGTGGCTATCAGTTGCAAGTAGCTTCTTGGTTAGGGGTAAGACCCGTGCCCACTTCTGTCAGTGCTGATATGCTGATACCTTGTCTGGCTCGAACCTGTACAAGCCTTTGTATGCTGCCATGATATCTGTGCACCTGTCCTGCCATATCTGGAAGACACTGTTTTTTTTTTTTTTTGAGTCATAGATACCTATGATATTGGGGGTAGGACTTGATGAGAGATCCTGTTTAAGAAAGAGGACTAAAACCTCTAGTCTATCAATCCCTGCACAATGTCCAGTTGTGGGTCTCCAAATTAATTTTCCTCTACTTCAAGAAGAAGCTTTCCTGATGAAGGCTGATCAAGGCACTCCATTATGGGTAGAGCAAACTGTCATTAGGAGTCAGTCTATTGCTATGTTCCTTCATCAGAACAATAATAGGTTTCCTCCTAAGGTCCATGACTTATCTAGTCTCAGGATTTTTGCCTCATTAACAGTGTCAGGTACGTGGGTTCCATTTTTTGGAGTGGACCTCAAATCCAATCAGAAACTGATTGGTTACTCCCATAACCACTGTTGCAGCAGTATTTCTTGCAGGCAGGTAGCTGTCGTAGATTGCAGGGGTTTTGTTTGTTTGTTTGATTGGTTTGTTTTGTTTTTAGCAGGGTGGTAGTGATGATTACCTTTCTCTTCAGGTAGTATGTGGAGTACCTTCTAGCACCATGAACACTAGTCAGTAGGGGTGAATATTCTTTGGGCTCTAGCTTGACTCCTTTGTGTTTGATTGCATAGGTAAATATTGTCTTCAGAAAAAGGTCTTACTATCTGGTTGTGGAGAAAACCAATAAACTTAGCAATAGCCTGTGCTTCTTGTGAGGATCCTTTTGGCTAATGACTCAGCAAAATGTAACCCATTTCTGGCACTGGAGGTTTTACTTAGTGGCATAAGATGTTGAGTTATGGAATTATTTTCTCATTATTTAGTGACTCCATTTAAATTCCTTTCATAAATGTTTATATTTTAGGAGGTGCCTATAGTTGTAAGTTTACATACAGTTTTTCCAAGGGCTTTCAGTGTTATTTGTCCCTCCATATTTTCCTACTTTTCCTTGCCCTCTCACCCCTCCTTATTTAATACTATTTAGTTTCTGCCTGATATCGCCATAATACTATATTCTATTTCCCTTGTCTTGGAATAGCTTTTCTTTCCCTACTCTATGATTTCTTATTAGGTGCCTAGCCTCTGTGGTTATTTGGAATGTAGCACATACATCAAAATAAATCTAGCATCCAAATATAAGAGAAAACACACAATATTTGTCTTTGTGGGTCTGTGTTACCTCATTCAGGATATTTTTTTTAGCTCCATTAATTTAAATGCAAATTTCATAGATTTATTTTTCTTAACAGATGAATAGTATCCCTTTGTGTAAATATACAGTGTTTACTTCATTCATTGAACAGTTGATGATCATCTAGGCTGTTCCCAATATCTGGATATTATAATGAGAGGAGCAATGTACACGGATGATCTTTGTAGAAACATCCACAGTCCTTTCAGTATATGCTCAAAAATGGTACTGAATTTTGAGGTAGATGTATCTCCAGATTCCTGAGGAACTACCATCTGATTTCCATAGTTCTTTTTTTTATTCAGGGTTGTTTTTAACCATACTGGTATTTTTGTATTTCCCTGTAAAGTTGAAGGTGTTTTTTTTTTCTTTTCTTTCAATTTCTGTGGAGAGTTGTGTTGGAATTTTGATGAGAATTGCACTGAATCTGTAAATTGCTTTTGTTAGGATGGCCTTTTTTACAATATTAGTTATACCAGTCTATGAACATTTAACATCTTTGCATTTTCTGATGCCCTCTTTATTTCTTCTCTAAGGCCCTGGGTCTTAAAGACAAATGACTGCAATTTTACTAATTTTATGAACTTCTTGTCATGAGCCAAAATCTAGAGAAAAAGTAGTTTTGCAGGTGAATACAATTAAACTGCTTTATAGTGGGGCAATACAATTTTGAGTTTGAGTCATCTGTTGTAATTATACCCACTTACAAAATTTGATAAAAAATTAAAAGTAGGAAATGCCATAAGTTAACTCAAGAGCTTGAACATTACCTATTTAAACACTTTAAAAGCAAAGTTAGTTATTAATTCCATGATGATCTAGTTTCCATGTCTTACAATCCTCTGTTGTGGAATGTAATGCATACTATAAAAACAAAATCTTGCAGAACAGGGGCTAAATAATTTTATATATATATATCTTGCCACCAAGTAGTTTTTCACAGTCTATGAACTTCTGAAAATCATAGGTGGCTTGTCACTTGAGCATGACTTACTCAGTTTGAACTTTTCCTGTGCTTGCGTGTCCTGGATCAGGTTGCTCCAGAGATAGCCAACATTACGAAGAAGGATCGGTCATTAAGGAAAACTGCAACTCCTGGTAAGTACGGTGAACAGCATGGAACAGGGCTCCTTTGTCTGCATACCTCCTCAGGAATGAGGAAATCTGGAGGTTAAAGCATTCACCTAAACACATCTAGGTCAACATCACATTGCCTAGAGATGTCCTTTTCAGAAGCATGAAAACAATTTTGGACATGTAATTATGTATGTAACTAATGCAAGCTTTAAGTCTGAAGTCTTTATAGTAAGCCTTCTCCGTATAGCAAGTATTCATTAGCATGTTTTAATTATAAATGTTTGGATAGACTGTCGAAAATTGTGTTTTTTGAGTACAGTAAATGTACATGGAGACAGGCTAGTTAAATTGGATTAGAGTGCAGAGAATTTTCAAATATATATATATATATATCAAATCTATATTTTAATTTGTTTTTTATACTTCAGTGAGTGTGAGGTTTTGCCATATGTAGTCACTTCAGGTTAAGAACACATTGACTAGAACCTAATGCAGGTTTTATGATTTGTTTTTTCCAACAATCAAATAGCCACCTAGCTAACATTAATCAAGAAATTTGTTGTGTGACTTACTTAACAATGTACTATCTTATTATCTTATTTTGGAAACATACCCTGTAAAGGCCAAAGGACTTTTGTAATGTTTTTGTCTTTCCAGTACATGTTCAGGACAGCAATGGAAATGCTCCCAGCATGTATGCCTTGTCCACCCACAATTAATTGACCACATCAATAAAGGGGACTATGGGTAAGCACATCTTTCAGTACAGGCTTGTTGGCATTCCCATTTATTCAAAACACATACTGTGTGTCATTCACGTCTAACATGGTCACTAATCATAAAAAATGATTGGGAAGAATATGAAGGGAGATTTTTAGAAACCTGCTTTTCAGATGTACAAGATGAACATTAAATGGTTAAAATGAAAACATAGATGTTAGCCTTAGACTATCTAGGAAAGATTGATGTCATAGTGTGGTGAAAGAGTCAAAGAATATTCTCTTGCATGCACAATCGGTAGAATCAGAAAACTGAAAAGACTTATTCATTCTAATCAGTTTCTTTCTGGTGTTGCCTTAACCAAGCCAAACCTGTACTCAGGTATCCTAGGTAGGCTATGAACTCAGATGGTATTCTAGCGAGACAGTCCACTAATCTATAGTTTCATGGAAGTGACCGACATTTAATAAAATTTACATCCATTGACATCAAAGGACATGTGGGGATGAACTATGTTGCTAGCAATTTTAAGGTATAAGGCTAGCCAAGAAACATTGGACATAACCATTGCTTAGCTGAAGACTATTAAATTAGGTCACGTTTCCACATGCATACAGGGAAATAAAATGCTTGTTTTCTTTAAAGAACTGAATTAAAAGAGAATAACCTGGCTAATTTATGTCTTAAACTTTCACCACGGCCATTTACCAGCCTATATGTCATCAATAACATTATTGATATTCTTCAAAATACCGAACATATAAAGACCATGTTGAAGCAACTAAAAAAATAAATTTTCAGGCATACTTTAAAGACATTTTGAAATTACATTTAAAAAATTGTGTGTGTGTGTGTGTGTGTGTGTGTGTGTGTGTAGGAGTGTGGGAATAAAATAGTTCAAGAGTGATCGTCATGCCATGGCTTGTGTGTGAGACCAAAGCAAACTCAGAGGGGTGGGCTTTTTCCTTCCACCATGTGGACACCTGGGATTGAACTCCATTAGACTTGGTAGTAAGTGCCATTACCTCCTAACCTATCTCAACGGCCCTTAAGATACATTTTAAAAATATAAATAGTATTTCTTTCAGGTATAAAATTTTATGTCTCTCAGGGTGATAGTAACACTGAATTTCAATGTATCTAACATACTTTCTTGGAAGACACAAAGTACAGAAAGTCACATTTTTTGACATTAGTATTCTGAAGTCACTCTTAAGTTCCCTGTATGATGTGTTTGTTTAATGTGTGTTTTAGATGATAGCTTGATGACATTTGACTATATCTATGGAAACCAATTATGGTTTTCTGTGCCTAAATTATATCCAAATAATTAAAAAGACATAACAAGCACAAGAGTATGTGTCATCTCGATAAATGACCCTATTCAGGTTTCTCAAAGGATTTAAATGCTGGAGCTATATAGAACAAATTTCTGAAAAGTCGTAAAAAACACTCCAGCTTTCTCCTGTTACAACGTGAGTGGGAACCACTCCTCAGCAGGCTGGCAAGTAGGCATCTTTAAGAACACCAGTGTTGTTTGCCACTTGCCTTCCTAGGGAGACGTTTTCTTTTCTCATGTTTTTCTTGAACATAATAGAGGACTACTTATGAGGCAAGAGTTTTTTACTTTTGTAAAAAATATTAAAACATGTGACTTACAAGTGCATAAGCTTTGCTTGAAAACATTACTTCTCCAAATCTCCAATGCATTTTAATCTCAGATCATTATTTATTGTGAATAATACACTGTAGTGTGTAATTATCATCTATGTATCTATCTATGTATCTATCTATGTATCTATGTATCTATCTATCTATCTATCTATCTATGTATCCATCCATCCATACAGCATTTGCTGCATGGTTGAGGAAAATCTCAAAGTTAAGACAGTCTTTCTTGGTCACTCTGCCAAACTCTGGTACTATAGGCACGAATCACTATTTCCCACTCGTCTGTGTTATTTTTTATGGCAATAATTAGTGGAAAATGTCTTTCTTTCATGGAACTGATGGAAATATAAACATTTTCTACCTTAAACTAATTTACCCTCTACTTGAAAAGCCAACATGCCATGCCATTATAAAAGGCCAGAACCTAAAGCCAAATTAAAATTGCACATAATAATTCTGTGAGTTATCAGAACAAAGGGTGATTCTTACTTGTTATAGTTATCTGAAATTGTGAAGCAAACACTGCAAACTCAACACTTTAAAGCCAGAAACTCAGGCAGGCCTGATGGCTCAATCCTGAAATCCCTGTCATTGAGAGGCTGAAGCTGGAGGCTGAAGCTGTTTGAGTATGGCTAGCCAATCTGGGCTGCGGTGTGAGACACTGCCTGAAAAAACTAACCTAACTTAAACTACCAACACAACACAACACAACACAATAAAACTAAACACACCCTCCAAATGGACTCATGTTGACAATTAGGAATGGGTTCATGTCAGGCTTTTTTTTTTTTTTTTTTTTAAACATTTTCCTCCAATTTACATATTCTTTAACTCACATTTGTAACTTTTAGATCTGTCTTGATTTCATAACTTTTTTTGTATACATTTTGAATTAAATTTATCACCTGCTTGAGTGCTCTTTTGGCCATGGAACCTTATAAAAAGCAGAACTCTGAGAATTTTCTCTGTTATTTATGCTAGCTTTTCTGTCTTTGTTCTCAAGTGCTGGTAAGCTCTTGACTGTGGGCATGTCATGGTAAAATGCTGTCTCATGTATTTTTTTCCCATCTACTGTGTTTTTCATCCCCACTGGAGAGGACTTGTCTTCCATTTGTAAGTTTTCCTCTCTCTCTCTCCTCTCTCTCTCTCTCTCTCTCTCTCTCTCTCTCTCTCTCTCTCTCTCTTGGTTATTTTATGTGACTTCTCCTTATGTGCTTGCTTATGTTTGGGATTACATTTAGGAAAGAAATAAAACTGCATTAAAAACTGATGGTTTGAAATAGGTCTTGGTGACAGCTTATCAAGATACTATGCAAAGGTCCATCGCAACCATCGTCTCTATGTCATGGTGTAGGTAGGAGTATTGATAACCTCTGTCCTGGTTTGCTTCTGTGTTGCTGTGATCAAACTGATCAAAAGCAAACTTGAGGAGGAAAAAATGTGTATTTGGATTATAGCTCACAGTTCATCATGGAGGAAAGGCAAGACAGGAATACAAGGCAGGAATCTGAAGGCAGGAATCTGAAGGCAGGAACCGAGGCAGAGACCATAAAGAATACTGCCTTTTTGCGGGTTCTTAGGTTTAGTTACCTTATAGATTCCAGGCCTAACAGCCCAGCAATAGAACAGCTCACAGAGGGCTGGGCCCTACTGCATCAATGAGCAATCAAGAGGATGTGCCATAGACATATCCAATTAAGACAATGCTTTGGTTGGCATTGCCTTTCCCCAAGTACTTCAAGCTAACAAAGCTACCCAAGGCACTCCTCTCTTCCAGCTCTTAACACACTTCAGCTGCTGCCTACACCATTTGTGGTTTGCACTGAAAGCCATGCAGTGCTCTAAGCTCTGTCACACTCTCCCGTGAATCTGAGTGGATCTCTTGTTCTTTCTGCAATAGAGGGTGGGGTGTGGATAAACTGTACAGGCGTTCCAGCTTTAGGGTCCTTTACACTTTCTATGGAGTTGTATTTGAGGGCTGATGTGCTTCTGTCACTTAATGAGTTAGGGAATGCTGAGTTCACATTTTGTGCATCTCCCAGTTCTTCCTTCAGTCTGGTTCTGTGGATCCACAGTCTGATCATGTGCTTCTTCAGGCAACAGTAGGGGTGGAGCACTATGAGCATTGGAAATCTCTCCATTTCACATTTTCTTTTTTAAAAATATATTTTATTAATTTATTCATATTATATCTCAGTTGTTATCCCATCCCTTCTATCCTTCCATTCCTCCCTCCCTCCCATTTTCTCCTTACTCCCCTCCCCTATGACTGTGACTGAGAGGGACTTCCTCCCCCTGTGTATGCTCATAGGGTATCAAGTGTCTTCTTGGTAGCCTGCTATCCTTCCTCTGAGTGCCACCAGGCCTCCCCATCCAGGGGACATGGTCAAATATGGGGTATCAGAGTTTGTGTTTTCTTACACTCTTCTAGTACTTACAAAGAGATTTCTATCCAATTCCCTCTTGCGTGGTTGAGTTCAGCCTACGATTTGGGTTTCCTGCTGAACCAACCAAATCTCCAAGCTCTGAAATTCTCTTGGTTCTTCCTGACAGGATCTAACTATATACCCTGCTGAGTGTTTTTAGTTGCCTTGGCTTTTTTTTTTGGTAGCCAACACAGTCTTAGTTTCATGGTCTATAGCTCTTTGAAACTTTTTTCTTCTGTTGGTGGCTTTTTATCTTGGCTTTCTTTTACTTACTTGGTCTCAATTTCTGATCCTCCACTTCTCCATAATTGAACTCAAAGATTCCACATGGCTTGCAGGATCTATTAAGGTTATTATTATTATTATTATTATTATTATTATTATTATTATTATTATTATTATTATAAAACTGTGTTTCTCAGTATCTCTTTTTACCCAGCTATCACACAAATAATCGAGACACTTTTACGTTTGTTTAATAAGCTTCACAACACAATGACAGAGCAATTATTACTCTATTTTTTAACTCTCTAAGCTAATTTGCTTTACTCCCAGCATATATCCCAGAGATACTTGCACTTTGTCACTTTCTATGTCCCAGCTCCTTCTTCTAATCTCTCTTGGACCTCTCCCACTGCTCAGTACTCTCCTTCTTATGTTTTTTGAGCCTCAGCCTATGGCAGAGTTCGTAATTCCTCCTGTCACCCTTCCTTCCCTGTCTGTCAGGAAGTCCAGCCTTATTCTCTGCCCTGCTTAGTGATTGACTGTAAGCTGCTTTATTGGCATACCAGGGGACAATTGGGGAGCAGAGTTTATACCGCATTGAGACATGAGATTCTCAGAACAAGACTTGCAACAAGATATGGGGGATACAGAAATCAGTGTTTGGATTACACAATAACCTTATACTTACATGAACCTTTAGGGGAAGTGGAGTTCCTACATGCCCTTGGCTAGGAAGACTATCTCTATTTTACTTTAATATTTATATATTTATTATGTGTATGAGTGTTTTGACTATATGCATGTATATATATATACATGTTGCACGTATGCCTGGTGCCTGCAGTGGTCAGAAAATTGTTCATGGAGTTACAGAGGGTTATGAGCTACCATGTGGGTGCTGAGAATCAAATCCCAGTCATCTTCAAGAGTAGTGAATGCTCTTAAGCACAGCTGAACAACCTCTCCTGACCATCTCAAATGTGTATCCCTGCCTGGAGTAGAACTTATTTTCTTGACCAGGCTGGCCTTGAATTCATAGAGCCTCCTGTGTGGTAAGATTAAAGGTAGGAGGCACCACTCCCTTATATTTTAAAATGTTTCTTCATTTTATTTAATTGAGTACTGAGTTACATGACCCCTGGATATCTCTGACTTATTTGAAGACTACTAATGCAGGGTGATACCCCTAACCCCATCACACTTTATCTGTTTGTCCTTTAAACAACATGACTATGCATAACACACATCCAGAGGTTTCCACCTTGAAATTCCTTAGGTTTTACAAATTTTACTTCAAAAATGTTACTGAAAGTTGAATCGAATTTCTAATCACTCAAAGGATCCTCTCACACAATGAGCAATTTTGATAATAAACACAGAGAGTACAGTACAGACCTGATTTAAATAGTGAAAAAAGTTGTCTGCAATGAAGGTGGTTTGGATGAGCAATGCTTAGAAGCCTGTCAGATGTTCAGTTTTCAGCCACATCACCTACTGGAGAACTCTGGCTTCAAATTTTCATAGCATATCTTGAAAATAAGGCATTTAAAAAAAGCAAAGTAGAAAAGTAAGTGTTTAGAAAAACAAGAATTTTGTTATCTTATTTCACAATAATGGACTTAATATGTTTGCCAGTAACTTAACAGTTAACACTAGGTACAAATTAACTACCTTACACAATTATCTTAATGTATAATTAACAGTTGCTGATATAATCTCTTTAAAGTAGGACAATGAAGATTGCCATGCAGGCACTCAATGGTCAAACATTTTCCTGCATTTATGAGTTTTTAGGTTCAGTTTCCAATACTGAAAGAAAATAAGATGTGTAGCTAGCTAACTTTCAATTTTTCATTGGTACTTCTTTGTATTTGAGAAATCAAATGTAAATTCTAAAGGCACAGATTGTCCTATTTAACCTGTAAGTACTTGTCTGTACAGTCAGATTTCTTTCTACAGAGCAATTAAGCATGTTTAAAGGAAAGTGCATACATTAGCCTTGTTATACTTAATCCCTTCAGAATATGTTTTTATATTCCTGATTTTGACTTGTAATTATGTGACCTCACATTTCTTACATCAGTCATTACTGAGATGGGCCAAGTCCAAGACTAGTATTTCATGCACCTGATTTTAGAAAAATGAGTGCTGAATCTGTGCGAGGAGTGTCCCCACCCTGCATTGTTATTGCCCATATTTTGAGAGCCTGCTGCTATACACTATTCAGACTGAGAAATAAGCATGTCTTTGTAAGAGTGATATCATGTAACCCACATGTATCTTTCTGCTTCATTTGTAAGGTAGATGGACAGCACAGAACTATAGCCAATTCTGGGGAATGACTTTAGAAGAAGGGTTCAAATTTCGCCTTGGCACCTTGCCACCTAGCCCCATGCTTCTGAGCATGAATGAAATGACCGTAAGTGTTCTTTCTAATTCATAAATGTACACGTGTTTTTAAAGGTGAATTCATGTGCATGTTTAAAGAAATATGAACTATAATATACAGTTTTGACTTTTCAGAGCCACAAAATGTGACATTTTGTCATATAACTAAAAAAAAAAAAATCAAAAAACAAAAATAAAACATCCCTCAATGTAACACCCATTACATACCTAGAAAGTTTGTGTGCCCTTTAAGCAATGACTAGGTATTCTGTCTCATTGTCAATGATTTCACAGAAATACATATTTCAGCTCAAGGGTTGTTCAGTGTTTTCAAAGGTGAATCTCAGTTGTCAGGCTGATTTGAATGAAGAGGCATATTTGTGAGAGTGCTTCCTGAAAGTATAAATTAAGGGAGAAAGACCCACTCATAAATAAGCGGTGCTATCTCTTAATGTTAAGGCCCACATACATAAGGAGAGGAAAGTGGGAAGTGCATTCTTGCTCCCACTCTGCTTCCTGGTCACCTCAATAGGAGCTGCTGACTTTACTGCTCTCTCCCCATGACAGCTGAAAGGTTCAAAACCGTGGGCCAAAATAAGTGCTTTCCCCTGTTAAATAGTGTAGACTGAATGTTTTGCCACACCGAAAAGTCTGAATGGACAATTTGTATACAATTTATTTGCATTTATTTTCATTGTAATTTTAAAGACATTGTTCTATTGTATAATTCAGGGTGTAATGGAATTGACTATATCAGTCTGGGTAGCCTCAAATGTGAGTACGCTCAATCACCTGTGTGCTGAGGTTACAGGAGTACGCTGTCATGTCTGGTCATACTTTCATTTTAAAACTAAATGTTTTGCAAATTCATCAAAGCTTTGGTAGTGCCTTTTAGACTATTCATTATCATGAGAGGTTAAAGCAAATGCTGAGAAATTCAAGCATGGATCCCATGATTATTAGAAAGAAAAATTGTCCTCAAACCGCCTTAAAGAATATATTTGAATTTTGTGTGGAGACCTAGCACACTCACTTGTGAAATTGTTTCTTAGTATTTTCACGCTTTGTGCTGTTGCACAGGTTGTATTTTTGTCTTACATGAAGAAGCTCCTATCTTTCTAGGGACCGCAAATAGTTACCACTTAGTGTATAGTGTTTCCTAGACACACACGCTTTCAAGTTGAGATGTCCCTCTGAGATCTGCTACTGCAGTCCAGAGCAGAGTAGCCTGCAGTGGCACTGTGGTTCAGTGTGTCAGTCTACAATAAAGACATCAGGTTCCAGCTGCCCAAATGCTCTCAGAATTCTGCTGTTAGAGGAATTGTAAATTAACTAGCACCTATAAGCCATCTAACCCAAGCTTTGCTTTCCAGGCATATGAACACCCCAGTTAAGTTCCAATTAGATTCCAGCATTGCTACATCATAACTAGCATCAGAAAAAAAAAATCGTACCAACTGACGTTTATTGAGCAGGTGTGTGGCAAGCATGCAAATACCTTCATAGTTCATCTAATTCCCACAGCAGCTTGATGGTCCAGATACTACTGCTTAATGCTTTAATGTCCAGAACACTGAGACTGAGTGAGCCCACATCACACTGGTACAATCAGCCAAGGGCTGCCTCAGATTCAAGGCATTGCCAGAGTCTTGTGTGTGTCCCCTACCCTATAGTCTGTAATGTAAACAGGTACAGGTAACGCCAGCCAATTCACGTGCAACATAGAGAAATGGTTAACCTGCTACCAAGGGCTATTTTTCAGAGATGCTCAGTTTGAAAACATTTTGGAGTCTTTTGTAACAGGGCTGACAAACTCTTAAGCAGCATGGCCCATTTCATGGTATTTAATGACTAAACGTTATGCTCAATTAAAGATAGTTATTTTTCCTCTCATAGTTTTCTCTCTCTCTCTCTCTCTCTCTCTCTCTCTCTCTCTCTCTCTCTCTCTCTCTCTCTCTGCCACTAACATTGGTAAAGATAATATTCATTATAATGATTATTCTTGCATTTTCTTTCATTGAGGGCCACAGTGATCCCAATTATTTTTTGTAAATATTAATATTAACTTCCTCAAGATTATTTCCAACATTTCTGTAACTTTTCAGCTTCCAGTGATTTATAAATTTTTTCAAGTTGCCACTCACCACAGTAGTGGCACTGTTATAGATGGGTGATGTGGCCTGCTTTTGGTACTTGGGTGGAGGGTATCCGCAACTCTGAGGCCTGGGAAGGTATCCCAGCCCTCAGAGGTGGGACAGGGTCCCAAGGGTGTCCTGAGGCACGGGAGCCCAAGAACCACACAGGTCTGAGAGGAGGCTTCCTCAATGGAGACACGGGGACCCTTGTCACCCCAAAATCTGAGGAGCTGGGGAGCCTTGAACCCTGAGCTCCACTCCTTGTCCAGCAGGTGCAGCTCCAAGGGGAGGGTTGCCCCAAACCCTGAGGAGCTGAGTAGCTTTGGAGTCTGATCTCCCTCCACTCCTTCATTTCTTCTCTTCTTCATAGCTTCTTCTGATGAGTGAGTCACAGCAGGCAGCAAATCTCTTAAGGGAGATTTATTGGAGGGACAAATCCAGGAGAGGCTGCCTCTGCTCTTGGAAGAAGACAGCAGGGAAATGGGCAGAGACAACTTTTATTTTATAGAATTTCTTAGGTGGTGCAGCTTTCTGAGTCATGAATTTCCAGAGCATGGCTTGGTGGGATTTCAAGTCTTGAGCTGGGTAGTAGCTCAGGGGTTGGTGGGGTTTAGTGTGAAGCTCAGGGATTGGCCAGTTTTTCTGCTCAAGGATTGATGGGTTTTTGTCCAGACTTTTCATCCCAAATTAGCATAATCTGGGATGAGTCCTACTGAGGGCCTGGAGATGGCAATTACAGAGGTCTGGGGACGGGCTGTTGGGGCTTTCTCAGGCATCGATCTGGCCACTTTTTTGCCTTGAAAGGTAATAAAGTTTGCAAGCTGTCCAAAAGTTATAAGGAGTCCACTATGGAGGCAGTAGGCTGAAGCAGGAAAGGTTGTCACCATCATGGACAGCTTCCATGAAGGTGCCAGTAGGCGTTCGGAATCAGGAAAGGTGTCTGGTTTTTATAAGCAGCTGGATGAGGCAGGAATAGTCACCTCGGACAGCTCCCACTGAGGTGCTTGCTGCCAGGAGCCAACATTTTGTGTCCTGTCACCAAAGGAGAGGTTGACTGCCCTGAGGAAGGAAAGAGGACTGGCAGGGAGCCACTTGAAATTTTAGTGGTCCACTGCTCAAAGGCTAGATATAGCTCGTGGGTGGTGGTGGTGGTGCAATTGGCCTAAGGGCTGGAGATCAGTGGGCTCCCACCCCCCACCCCTCAGCAGCTTGGGGGAGGTAGCATGTCACAGGGCTGGAGGCAGGAGCAGTGGATAGCTGAAGCTTAGGGGGAAGCAACAGACCCCCACAACTTGGAGATGGGGCACAGCAGCTTCAGAGCAGATCACCATAGCTTAGGGTGGGCTGCTGCTGCCTGGGGATAGACTGCCCCAGGCTTCAGATTGAGGTAGGGCACGGGCACAGCCCCCACAGCCCTCTGCACAGCCTAGGCAATGGGCTCCCTCTGCTCTGTGGTGGCAGGAGTTTTGCTCTTTTCCACGGAGGCAACAGAGCTAAGAAATCCCTACAAGAACATTTCACTCTAGCTGTTTATTAGTTTCTGGGTATTTACTTGTCTAAAAGTTTCTGTGACAATATATAAATGAAAAAAATTAATGATTAGTATTCTAGGAGAGCCTAAAATCCCTAGTTGCTAAGTAATTCTAAGAAAGCAGCAAGAACAATTTAGCTGACCTACAAGAGTTCCATTACCTTATTATAACATAAGGCATGGAAGTAGATTCTGACTTTTTGGGCACAGTAGCTTGAGGGCTAAGTGTCTGTCTAAGTATTAGAATTGCACTAGGCAAGTGGAAGAGAATAGAACTAAGGCAAGTGCTTTTATGAGGGACATGGGGTCAACATGAACTGATCTGAACTGGAAGCCACAGACACGCTGATGATGTAGCCTATTACTAATAGATTAATACCCAATAAATGATATCATATTGACTCAAATTATAATAACAACGAACAATTTATGCAACTAGATTTCTAAACAATGTATTTCTTCCATTTAAAAATTATTTTCAGCACAGGATGGACTATGTTTGTAAGAAGATTATTGGCATAAAATCCTTTAGAGGGAAGATTATATACATTTTGTGAGGTTATTGGTCTATTATAGATCTTTACTCGTTCTTGCCAAACCGTGATATGAGTGCTGATATGCTGGAAAAAAAAATCATTTCACCATAAACCCCAAATCTCTCTCATTCTTCAGCCTCATTGCTTAGATGAATGTTGGGACTCAAAAGTCTTTTGTCTGCATTGGAAAAATGGGTGCTGAACCATCGTTAATTCCTGATCAAGCTATTCTTTCTTCTTCTTCTTCTTTTTTTTTTTAATTTATTTACATGCAGTGACAATTTTGGTTTTTTAATCAGTTTCTACATTTTTAGCAAATACATCTCCTCCTGACCACCACCATCAAGATTCAGAGCATTTTGTCACCTCCAGAAGTCGGCTTGCCCCTTTAATGTCATGAAAGCATGCCTTCACTGTCCTCCCTTCCCAAACTGTCTTCATGTAGTTTCCAAGTTATATAGTTCAATCCGTATAGTAATATCTCCTCTCTTTTATTGTTTCTTTTCTTCTTGTTAATGCTGGGGACTAACACATAACCTTGTACTTGCTGGGCAAGCTTTCTACCACTAGCTAAATTCCATGCCTACCAGGTAGGGCTTGATTTACTTGATTATTTGTGGCATTTGGGAACCCAGTGTAGGGCTTTTATTTATATGAAAGCTTCATATGGCTATTCTCTTCTTTATTTGGTATCCTGGTTTTATTCTTTGGCTTAAGTTGCAATTGGTACTTTGTATTTTACTGAACTTTAGTTAGGGGAATATCAATGTGTATTATATGAATATTTTAGCAATAAATTCAAAACTCTAAACTGACTGTAGCTGGGGTTGTCTGCTTAAGGTCTACTAACATTCTAGCATGGAGGGGAGAAGGGCTCATCAGCTCCCATCTTAACTGAAAAGTTATTGACAGCTGGTGGCTTGAGGAAGGAAGAGTCAGTTTTCTTCAAAGCTATTGCCACTGGCCAGTTGACTATGCCACAGTGGATGGCCCTGTACCCATGAACACAGGCAGCATACATTGGACTTTGTGGGTTATTTTTTAAAAGATGACAACAAGTTGTGAGAGCTCCACGAGAGCATTGGGAGCTGGATGTGGATCTTGGAAGAGTTAAGAGGGGTGAGAGATGATTATGTTCTATAACACGTGATGGGAAATCTTCAAATAATCAAAAATATTTCATTAAAAATTCATTCAGAAACTGCTTCAACCATATTTTTTCATGGGTTGTGATTAACAGCAACGATGAATAGAACTATTTCAATAGTGTGGAGCTAGAAAGGTAATTTTGATTTTGGGATGACCCTCTTGGGTGTGAATCCTAAGTAAGGGCAGACAAAGCCAAGTAAATGGATTTTTTTTTTTGGATGCAAGCAGAGAGTTGAGGAGGAGTAGAAGGAGTGAGAGGGAGGAGACTGAGAGAGGATTCTCCTGTATTCCTAACTGGGCTTCTGGGGGCAGTGAACAACTAGAAGAACTGTGTGTCAGCTGATGCCAGAGGAAGCTGTGATAAACAGCACATCATATCTTTCTAGTCACAGTATTCATAAGAATACTGAGGACATTGCAATTTTTATTTCATCAACTTTTTAGGTGCATCATTTCCTAAATTCACAAGATTAGAGAAGCTTTGAACAGTAATCAAGTATTAGGTTCCACACAATGTAATTTATGAAGTGCTGACTTCAGCTAAAAATTTAAAATAAGGACACTGGAGAGAACAGCAGTATAGCATGGGGAAATTTGAACATTGCCAGTTTCTCAGGGAAAAAATGGAGAAAACCGATTATTACAACTGCATGCGAAGCTTACATTGGCTGCAGCTCTTGTGAGCCAGCGGAAACATTGCTGTTGAGATGTTAAAAGGTATATGTGGGTTTGGCGATGAGCTTAGTGGCGGAGGACTGGCACAGTGTGTGAAAAGCCCTAGTTTCTACTCCAAGTACTATGCATTTGCACAAATATGTGCGTGCACTTGTGTATCTAGGGTACATACAGACTAGGATATTCACTTGAGCCAGCGTGTTTGGATTTCAAGGTCTTACTTCTTATGTCCTCCACAAAATGATGGTTACAGTGGTATCTAGATTTAAAGTTTCATGAGTTTTACAAAGAGCTCAGTTTGTGCTTAGCAAATCAGATTATGGTGAGATACTAAGGGAATGCTCTTATATAACATGGATGCTTTTCTCCCTCTTTGTATTTTTAACCTTGATTTCCTTAACCCGGAGAGAACAGCAACACTCTGAAGGGAGTTAGTTCTGCAAGGACATAATTATTTAGACATTCATCATTTTTAGCATTTTATTTCCTACTAAAATGTGCGGCTTTTCATTTATTGGCTGATGGAATTTACGTATTTCTGATGAGCCTGAAAGTTTTGCTATGCTCTTAGAACAAACCAAACCAGACCAGACTAGACCAGACCAGACCAAATGAAACCAATGTTGTATAAATTTTCAAATTTAATTTTCAAGTGATTGGGTATATATCAAATAGTTTCAAGAAGCCTCATTGTGTTACATTTATTTATAAATATTCAAACTATTTGGAATTAAAATACCATTTTTGCTCAAAAACTTGAAAATTAAAGATTTATTTGTATATGTGGTTCAGTTGAAATTCTTTAAAGTAGGGCCTGGAGAGATGGCTCAGTACAGTTAAGTGTACTTTCTAGTTTCAAAGAAGACCCATTTTAGTTCCAAGCTCCCACATGACAGCTCACAAACACTTGTTACTACAGTTCTAGTTAATTCAATGCCATCTTTTGAATCTTCAGGCACCACACATAAGTTTGATGCTCATACATACATTCAGGAGAGAATGCAAACATATGCAATAAAGCTCAATTCATTTAAGAAATAAAATATTTTGTTGTTGTCCCTGTTGACTAGCTAATAAAAATAATCTGGTGTTATATCTAAGGTGGAACTTTTTTCAAAGTATTAAAATGTTAAATGCCTGGCATGTCAACTGAAACCTATAGCCATATTCCTAAATCTGATGTCAAGTTGGTGTAGGTCACAATGTTCACAGTTACTCTAATGAGGAACTTTATTCAGGCATTCAGTGTAAAGGAACTTAGTTGGCAAAACTAGCAAATAAAAATGATGACATAAATTTTCTATGGCATGCTGAAAGTTAAACAAAAATAACATTTTAAAATTACATACTAGATTTCAAAGCCCCTAAAAATTTTGATGAGAAAGTTCATGTGATCGTCTGAATGTTTTATCACTGCCAGGTATCACATATTAGTTGGTTGATTGATTATTTTATTTTTCCCAAGTCATTAGACATAGTCTATACAATTTCTTTTTTTAACTAATTTTTAAATTTTCATACAATATATCTTAATCATGCTATGATGTTTTCCCTCCATCAACTCTTCCCAGATTCTCCCCCAGCTCATGTTCTCTCTCTCTCTAACAAAAATAAAAACAAAAACAAAGACAACAACAACAACAAAAAATCAAAATCCAAAATACTTGAACTTGGTTAATATATGTCAGTGATAACAAGTGGTGAGACTTGCATTTGAGAAGAGAAATGCATTTGAGAAAAAAATTGAACTTTTCCCAGTTTAGTTTTTTATAAACCACTGAAAGTTTATTGAGATGGCTTTCTACTTATTTATTTATTCAATCACTTCACAGCCTGGTTGCAGTCACTCCCTCCTCACCCTCACACACCCTTACCTCTATCCCTCCTTCTCCTTCTCAGGGAAGAAGAGGCCTCTAAGGGGTAACACCCTACCCTGGCACCTCCAGTTGTAGCAGGACTAAGCCTATCATCTCACACTGAGGCTACACGAGGCAGCCCTTCTAGGGGAAAGGAAGCCGAAGACAGGCAACAGAGTCAGAGACAGCCTCCACTCTGATGGTTAGGGGACCCAGATGATCATCAATATGCACATCTGCTACATAGGTCCAGCCCATCCATGCTCATTAGTTGGTGGTCCAGTCTTTGTGAGCCCCCATGGGCCCAGGTTAGTTTACTCTGTAGGCCTTCTTCTGGTGATGTTGACCTCTCTAGCGCCCTCTATCCTTTCTTCCACTCTTGCACGAAACTCCCTGAGTTTGACCAATTGTTTGGCTGTGTGGGTCAATGCATCTGTTTTAGATACTCATGTACGTTGACACTTCCTAAATATCAGGCTGATGATATAAACAAATTTAATTAAAAATGGTTTCTTATAATCTGTTCAAATAAATCAACTCCCTTAAAATACCTGTTAAATTTTGTTCAAACTGGTGTTCTAGGTAAACCACACACACACACACACACACGTGCGCTTGCGTGCACATGCACACACACGTACACACACACTCTTACACTTGATGATGAAGTAAAACACACTCCAGCAGGTAGGTTTCAGCAAGCTTCTGCTTCTTTCAAGTTTTTCTTACTTTACAATTCATATACATACATACACACACACATACATACACACACACATACACACATACATACACACATACATACATACATACACACATACATACATACATACATACATACACACATACATACATACACACATACACACATACATACACACACATACATACATACATACATACACACACATACATACATACACACATACATACATACACAATACATACATACATACACACACACACACATACATACATACATACACATACATATACACACACATACACACATACATACAACACACATACACATACATACACACACACAACATACATACACACATACATACATACACACCACATACACACATACATACATACACAACATACATACATACACTACATACACACACATACATACAACACACAATACAACACACACACAACACATACATACCACATACATACTACATACACACATACATACATACACAACATACATACACACACACACATACACACATACATACATACATACACACATACATACATACATACATACACACATACATACATACATACACTACATAACACACATACATACATACACATACACATACATACACACATACATACATACACACACATACATACACACATACATACTACACACATACATACATACACACACACATACATACATACACACATACATACATACATACATACATACATACATACACTACACACATACATCACACTACACATACATACACACATACATACATACACACACATACATACATACACACACATACATACATACACACATACATACATACACACACATACATACATACATACACACATACATACACACACATACACACATACATACATACATACATACATACATACATACATAAAGACACATCTTGGTGGATGGAAAAGATTCCAACCCAACCTTACACATACCTTTGTGGATGGAAAAGATTCAAACAGCTTTCTTATTTCTCCCACAGCTAATATATCCCGGCAAGATCGTTCAAGTAGTGCAAACATCATGACGTGTTCACATTCTGTTTCTCTATAAATAAATGGTTACAATGGATATATGTAAGAAAATCATGTTCAAAACCTTCATATGTTCAAATGTTTTACATATTATGGGTGAGAAACAAACATGAATAACAAGTTATTTCCATGAACCCACATGCATTTGTACCTAAGCAACTTGCTACATATTAACAGAGTATAAGCAAACAGGGAAATTTCTCAGCCAGCTTTTCTTTACTGGCAGGCTGTAATTTGCGGTTACAAAGAAGGAATCAATTATCTTAAGAAGTAATCTTATAAAGATCTTAAAAGAACCACAAATCTAAACTCCCATATAAAAATAATTAGCTGTTTCTACTTTAAGTCCTAAAGGTGCTCGTCTACTCATTAATATCTTTCATTAAATCATATCGGGAAGCTGAGGTCAGAAAAATAGAATAAGGAAATCAATCATCATCTCAGTCACCAGCTCATCTTGAAAGAGTCACGTCAGCCAGGGTTGCTATGGGCCATTGTTCTTGCTTCTCCAACCTCAAAAAGTCCCTGGCTTTACTAATAAGAGTGTACTTTCAACTTCAGTTGTCCCCTAAGATTTCCTGCATCAGGACCAATAGTAAAGACATCTTTACCTCACTTTGCTAAACAATCTATTTTTCCTTAAGACTTTCTCTGTCAGAGCCACTAGCAAAAACATCTTTAGCTAACCTTGCTGAACAATCTGTTTTTCCAAGTTCTATGAGTAGTGGCCATTGTTAGGAATCTACATCTGCAGATTCTTTTCAAGGGTGGTGTTTGAATCATTAATCTATTCCAGCAACAATGCCTGAAAGAGGCCAAGCATTGTTATTGCCTATGCCAATGATATTGCCCAGTGAGGGGCTGGGAGCCCCCTTTATAGTACTCACACAATTCACATATTAAGGGGATTATAAGGACCACAAAGGTAACAAGCAGAACTATGTTCCATAACATCCATTGTGAGTTTGCTAACCAATGGGCCACATTCCATGAGTTCTAGAGCTGTTTGCTGTTCCTCTTGCACAGAATCTGACAATTTCTAATGGTGTTTCTGAGAAAACTGAGTGTTCCTTAAGTGTCACAGTGATTGCATTCCCCTTCCCCAGAATCTAAGTGCAGAGATCAATGTAAGGAAGTCTCTGGTGATTTGCACTCCTGTGGAACTGTATATCTGTCCACAGAATCTTTATTTTTTCCAAATAAAATGTTGAAATCGGAAGACAGTTGAATTTGATCTCAAATCTGGGTAATGTTCATTTGGAAATTACACATCAAATTATAATTGTTTTTTTCAACATAACAATATAAAGAATTAAAAATGCCCTTATGGAAGAGTTTATATTCTCTTTAAAGACAAATTTCAATTTTATATTCTATTTAGTATACCACACTTGTAATTTCTGTCACTCTTAGGTTGTCCTCCTGATTCTTTTAGTTACTAGATTGTATTTCATCAAGTTAAATAATTAAAATGTATCATTTATTAAAGCCAGAATTATTTAATTTCTGGAAGTTATTTTTCTGAGATACCAATTTTACTTATTGGCTCTAAAAGACATTCTTAGTTTCTAGGGGATTACAATACCTACAGGATCTTCTCAGTGTCCCTTACTTAAAACATTTGCTATTGTGAGGGAAATAAAGTCAAAGGTACTTTCTCTGACAAGTTTGAAGATGTAGAGGCCCAGTTTTTTTAAGGAAGCCCAATATTAACTAAGTGGAAAAAATATTTAAAATCCCAATAGATGAATTTCATGTATCCTTCTGGCTTATTGTGTTGGTAATATTTTTTTGTGATGTTTTAGTTTTAAAGAATAAATCATGAAAGTAGCAAATATGTAGCGCTGTAATAGTTTAAATGGGGAAATCATATTACACACACACACACACACACACACACACACACACACATTTTTATTATCAGACTACCTTCCATATGCAATAATTTGATTATCTTTCAAATGTGGTAGTCACATTCTACATAACTAAATCATGCTAAAATGCATTTATTAGCAATGATAGGTCTTCGTTGCTTCAGGCAGGGCAGAAGGGATGTACCCTCACTACACTCTTAAAATAAATTTCAAAGTCATAAGACAGCAACTGACATTTCTGGAAGCTTGAGGCCATGTCATGTGATAAATGCTGAAATGCACACTGATAAGCCCATGAGAGTGATGTGGGAAGGCACCGTGGTGTGTAGGACGTGTGCCTATCTCCCACTTAGGAAGATACTTTTGAATTGGAGTCTGTATCTCCTCAGGGATTCCTCTCAGACCGTTATGCTTATGCTGCTCCAACTCTGAGCTTCTGCCATGTGGTTCATTTGCAGTACTGGCATTCCAGACCTTGCAACCCTGTGATGCTGCTCCTTTTTATTCAGGCACTCTGTGTCGACCAGCTCTACGTCCTTCCTTCACTCTTCTGTCTAAGTAGCAATGCTTTTGAAATGGACTCAGGACTTCTTACTCTCTTATTGGGTGGTAATGGTACTCTAAGATTAAAGTGAATTCTCTCACTCTAATTTATAAACTATTTTGGGTGGGTGCCCTTTTCACACAGACAGGTACATTTTGATTTACTTGTTTTAAACTCTGACTCTGTTTTATATTTGTTGGAAATAAAATTTTTTTCTAAGGTATCAGATCAGTAGCTCCGCTAGCACAAATCATAAAACTATCAAATCAATGGACTTTTATCATTTACAGACACTTAGCTTCTGACACTAGGTGCAGCATTCACTTAATTCTCATAGAAATGACAATAATGGGACATGATGTCAACAGAATTCTAAGCCAACAGTCTAGTCCAAGGAGAAGGTCTTGTTTAACTGAGTCTTTCGCCGACCCATTAGCTTTTAGAAGTCAATTACCTCATTTATTGAAGAAGGCTGCAAATATTTCCTCTTATTATGTCAGCTGGATATGCTGAGTGAGTAGCAAGGACTGACCTTGTTAGGAATTTAATGTTGGTTTTTTTAATGACATCATAGTATTCTCTTTTTGGTGTTGCACAAAATTTATAGTCCTGTTTACTTTATAAGAACTTTGTGAATATGAACAAATGAATTCCAGTTTCATTTCCCATAATGTATAAAATTGAACAATTTCTTGCAGTTGATATAAATGCCTTGTCTTGAAATGTCCTTCCACTGATGATCATATGCACTCTCAAAAAGAAAAGAGACACAGAAGTAAGCAATCCTTATGAGGGTCGATTTTCACTATCTCGTGTATTTTTTCAAGTGAATGTGCAAGCTATTATTCAAGATGACTGGTGCACCAGTAGAAATGTCCTTGAACTATTTAGTAACTATAAAAGGTGTCCAATCTATGCTGTGACTCTCCACAGACTGCTGTCTTCCAACTGTGAGATCCTCTGTAGCTATGCTTTCCTCTGAAACCTGAATATATAAGACAAGTCCAAATCATAATCACTGTTAAGAGGGCATGCATGCATCTTTAGGGTAAGAGGGCATGCGTGCATCTTTGGGGTAAGAGGGCATGCGTGCATCTTTGGGGTATGAGGGCATGCATGCATCCTTGGAGTAAGAGGGCATGCGTGCACCCTTGGGGTAAGAGAGCATGAGTGCACCCTTGGGGTAAGAGAGCATGCATGCATCCTTGGAGACATACTTGAGAACATCTGATATGTCTGTCTCTTTCCCTTAGGCATCTTTTCCTCCCAGAGATGATCTTCCTGAAGTCTTCATTGCCTCTTATAAGTGGCCTGGATGGACCCATGGTCCATTGGATCAAAAAAACTGTGCTGCGTCCTGGGCTTTTTCTACTGCAAGTAATAATGTCATTTTATTGACTTTCTCAAAACATCTCCCTTTTGTCTTTAGGGCATTACAAAGTGGTTAGGTAGTTTATAAACTTAGAGAACATAAATAATAACAAATGGTCACTTAAAATATTCCAGTCGAAGTAAGGAACCCAGGGGTTATAACTTTTAAGCTAAATCTTGCCTATTAATACTTTATATAGACAATGAATAAAGAAGGAAGGAAAGATGACAGATTTCATTTGATTTTGAGTTTGTAACCAGGTAGTAAGAAGAGAATTTTTTATTTCTTTTTACCATAACATCATCTGGAATGCCAATATTCATATAAAAACTCACAGACTGAAACATAGCAAGCATTGTCAGACAAGTGACAGCCAGCTAAGGCAATATTAATTAGTTTACTCCAAAAATGCTCTGGCATAACTATACCCTTGGGATAGCTAACCTCAGGTGTAGTTATATCTTTTTACTCTTTACTAATGCCCACTTTATCCATGGAAATGTTGTCTGTTCAGTATTTGTCTTAGTTAGTAGGAAATCTATGACTACTTTGAACACTGTTTCAGACAGTTGAATAAAGAATTAATCAACTAAAACATTTACTAATTTGTGCTTATGTGGTAAACACTTCTTAAAGTATGTGGATTCTATAAATTTAAGGTAGACCAGTAGACCAATATTTGTGAATACAGTTAAATAATGTTCTTAGCAGTAAGAAGCAGAGCAATCTTCTGGCTGTGTTCTGGTGGATGTGTGCATCCATGTTCCTAGTCATGGTCCCACAGTTGGTCTCAGGGCAGGCTCTGACAATCCTCCTGTTTTATGTAGGCAGCCCATGAACGTGAATTAACTCACAAAGCCAAGTGTCAGAAATTATCCTGAGCCTCAAGCTTCCAACATCATCACTATTGTTTTTCTTCACTGTAAAAGTATTCTGAATGAAATGTTATACAAACATTTAAAATATGTTTGATCCTGATTCATAAAAACAAATATCAATATATCAAAGAATGTCTGTTCTCTACTAGAAAATAAAAATTTATTCTTTTGAGAATATCAGAGGCAGAGGAATACTACCATTTTATCCTACAAACTGTATCTTGTTGAAATATTAAATAAATGGATCAAGAATGAAGAGGAAACTGTTAATGAAACATGGCAGAATAATAAACATTTCAGGCACATAGAAAGCATACACAGACACACATCTATAGGAATTACTTTAAAGTGAATTATTTTAGAACATACTCCAGATTGATTCCTTGAGAGATTCCCATGAAGCTTTGTTGAGAAAAAAATTCAAACAAACAAAAACCAGGTTTCTCTGAGAAAAGAGAACATATAAAAGAAAGGCTCTGAGATTTCTGCCTTTAATTGAAATTGCCTAAAATACTGATTTGGGATTTGCCTGATGAAGCATAAACAATGAAGTAGTGGTAGGTCTCCAACATCTCAAAATTTCTTACTAAAATGGCCCTCAACATGATTTTTTCATTTCCTTTTACATTAGTTTATTATGGAAGTGCAGCCGCACTGATGACGTAAGTTGATTTCTGCTATTGTTGATTCATTTCTCCTTGTATTATTCAGTGAGTACAGAGCTATGTTACCTCTTACCTTTGCTAGTCTTCACCAGTTAATATATATTAATTTTTCATCTTAAAATTTTAAAGTACTATGCACGGTATTAAGTGTCATGGCATCACATCAACAGCAAAACAAATGGAAGAAGCCCACACCTAATGACAAATATCCTCCAGCAAGGCCATCTTTCTTAAACCTACTTTAATGCTGCAACCAATTGGATAATAAGTATTTAAATACTGGAGACTATTGAGGACATTTATCATTCAAACAATCATTATATTCAGCTAAACATTTTTTTAAAGTATTAAAGTAATTATACGTATAACCATACCTCGTTATACACTCACCCAGTTACATATATATGTATATATATGCATACATATATATGTGTGTGTGTGTATACAGAATTAATTGTATGTCTACTAAAATATTATTTTGAATCATGTTATGAATATAAAAGTATGCCATAAAGATTTTAGTGATAGTGTAATGTAGACTTTTATAGTAGCATAAACACAGCCTACAAGATGGTTACATTAAATACCAACCTAAACATTATAGATCGATTTGGTAGCTGTAGTATACAAAACCATGAATTAATTTGTAGTTAATATTTCTGTGATGAACTTTCTTGATTTTCATTCATATAAAACATAGATGTACCTGTAACTCTAGGGAAGATGCTGCTCCAGATGACAAAGTTATATAAATAAGGTACATAAGTTTTTTTCCCGCTGAGAAAATCTGTCACTTGACAGATTTTTAAATGAAAATGGGGTTCAAATAAATATATAGACTACAAATTAATGTGAAACTAGAAAAGTGTTTAAGCAGTGACCTACTGGAGCAACGCCAATTTTGAGAACTAGTTGAGTATTCAAAAAAGCATTAGAAATATGTTATGACATGTTATTTGACTATTAATCAGTATTTTGTTTGAAACAGGTGTAGCAGCTGACCGCATAGCAATTCAGTCCAAAGGTCGATACACAGACAATCTCTCCCCTCAGAATTTGATCTCTTGTTGTGCCAAGAACCGTCACGGATGCAACAGTGGAAGCATTGATAGGGCCTGGTGGTTCCTGAGAAAACGTGGGTAAATAACTGCCCAACATGTATTCTTTTAGGCATCTTATGAATGTTTTTAAGTGAGAATATAGAAAAAGAGCGGCTTCAAGATTTTTTTTTTTTTACAAAAAACTACCATGTCTGTATAATCATAAGTAAATGCCACAATTAAATATATAATGTGCTTGGCTTCTACGAGCATTATCAGCCAGTGGAGATAGTGTTGGAAGAGGGTATCACATTTCCAGCTAAATTGATATGAAGACTGAAAGAAGTGTTTGTTCCCATTGCTATGAGTCAAATAGTTTTACTGGGTCTTTACAGAGGGAGGAACACTAACTAATGTCACTGATACACCTGTTATTCCATGTGATTATCCAGGTTAAGGGATATATAACACCAGGAAAATCATTTTGAACACAAGAAAAATCAAATAAATGAGCAATTAAGGGTTTTATGACTCATCAGCCTCTATCCTATTTGATGGAAAGTGACATTTTCTTCCTCTCATGTTCTTTGATATCTATATAAATTCCTATATTTACTGTAAATGAAATTATTAAAGGACAAAAGGAACCATAGCTGATAGACAGTGGTATAAAGGGTGGTTCATTTGTCCTTTGCTGTACAGTTCTGATTTGTCTGCTGTTTTATGGCATCTGACTATAGGCAGCCATGAGTAAGAGCCATGCCAGATCTTAATAATGGGAGCTAATATATTCATTTCTTTCATTTTTTTTAACCTAATAAAATTGTTATGACATGAAGTTGCCCAATTTGGACTGTTATCTTCCAGTCAGGTTAACTTTTGCTTGGCCCCATGATGAAATGAAATGGTTTCTGTATCCACAATGTAATCCCTACACCTAAGTCTCAGGGCAATTCATAATAGAGGAGGTAGAGAGATTAGAAGCTATAGGATGAAGATGCCTATTGGTGAGACAGTGTTGTCTAGACACGGCAAGGATGCTGCAGCCATGAAATCTAAACAACACGGTTGCCAAATAAGACCTGCATCCTGTATGTTCACATCAGCTAACATAACACTGTGGAGGAAAGAAATTTCACGAGTCTCCACCCCTAGATGAAAAGCTACAATCAATGGTTACTGAGGGAGGGAGAATTGCTTCCCACCCCCCCCCGCAGGGATGGATCGTCCAATAGGAAGACTCCTACGCAGTCATTTTATTCATATAAGCAACACAAAATGGACTCAATAGATTATATATGTATATATGTACATATATGTTATACTCATAATTAAAGAAAAAGAGGTCATGATTTTGAGAGGAAGTGGGAGAGGGAGCCATTGGGGGATTTGGAGGTGAAAGAAGTAGTAGAAGTGATGTAAATCCAGTACTCATTGTCACTGCCATTATTATTGCCATGATGATGACGATGATGATGACGACGATGACAATGATGGTGATGCAGAGATGGCTCAGTGGGTAAAGTGTTTGAGTGGAAGCACCATAAGCTGTATAAAAAGCCATTCATGGTATTCAAGCCTATAACATCAGTGCTTGGATTCAGAATATCCCTGACACTCACTGGCCAGACAGAGTAAGCCATCAGTGAGCTCTAGGTGTCAGTGACACACCAAGTCTCAAAGACAGAAGAAGAAACACCAACTTCAATTTCTCCTCCATGTGTGCAACTATGGACAGCGGCATCATCCTGCATGCACATGGGCACGCACACACATGACACACACACACAAATTTAATATGTGCATATTAAATATATTAAATATGCACAAACTGGCATCACAACCCAGCTAAATCTCATTGCTTTTATGTGCTTAGGCCACCATAAGAAAATGCCATAACCAGTACACATTTTGTTCTGGAGTTTGCAAGTCAAAATGAACATGCTGCCAATTCAGCTTATCACTGTTCTTTTTCCTGACTGGCAAATGTTACCCTCTTATAGCATCCCCATATAGTGGAGAAGTGGCTTATTATTTTTATGAGGAGAATAATACCCTTAATATGAGCATATACAGGGGGAGGAGGTCCCGCTCAGTCACAGACATAGGGGAGGGGAATGGGGGGGAAGTGGGAGGAAGGGAGGAATGGGAGGATACAAGGGATGGGCTAACAACTGAGATGTAATATGAATAAATTAATAATAAAAAGGGAAAAAATTAAGAGGTCCATTCTCACGACCTCACTTAAACTTTCTTATCTTAAGGCCTAAGTATAGATATCATCACCTAAGTTTTATAGATTCAACATATTTTTTAAAAAAATACATCTGGTGGCACTCAGAGGAAGGACAGCAAGTAGCCAAGAAGAGACTTGATACCCTATGAGAATATATAGGGGGACGTAATCCCCCTCAGGAACAGTCATAGGGGAGGGGAATAATGGGAAAATGGGGGTGGGGGGAGGAATGGGAGGATACAAGGGATGGGATAAACATTGAGATGTAACAAGAATAAATTAATAAAAAAATACATTTCTAATTAAAATAGAATTATATCACTTTCTCCATTACCCTACTCCCTTTCCTTCCTCTAGCCTCTCCACTCAACATCTCTTCCCTGCCCCAACTCTCAAATTTATAATTTCACTCTGATTATTTTGTTAAAATCGTGTGTGTGTGAATGTGTGTGTGTGTGTGAATGTGTGTGTGTGTGAATGTGTTATATGTATACATAGTTTTATGAACAAATATATAATCTCCTAGTTTGTTTTTGTTGTTTTCCTGTGTAAGGTATCGGGACTCATTACCTTGCACTGAATAACCAATAAGAGGGTTCATCCCTGAGAGAGGCTAATTCATCTCTGCCAGCAGCAGTTGCTGAGAGTTGTTTGTACAGGTGTATGACCATTTTGGTTTGCATATTTATATAGCTAATTACATGACTTTATCTCCATATTATCTTCTTTTAGTCAATAAGGTAATGTTAAATTTGGAGTCAAAACTTAGAGCCAAATGTTTTGTGTGCTTAGATTCAAAATCTACCAATAATAGAATAGTTTATATGTAATATACAACTTGCAAGATTTTACTCTATAAATTTTAATATTATATTAACATTTATATTGTTTCCCCCACAGTATTATGAACTAGACATATACTCAATAAAAATCTCAAGAAAATGGATAGTTCAGTGGAAGTGTCAGCAAAAATTTTAAAAATCTATTTTTAACTCTAAAAGTTAGTTAAGCTTTTAGAATATTCTATCAGCAAATAATCAGATTAATTGTCTTCATATTAATCTGGTTTTTTCTAGGATACTTTTCATCTTCAGGAAATTATATGACAAGTATGAACTTATCAGAAATGATTGAAGTAAGAATTAAAAATCATCATAAAATTCTAAGAGTGGGGAAGATTATAGTTTTATTAAGCTGCTGCATTATGTAGTTCGTTGACATCTTAGAATTATTCAGGATAATAAACAGAAAAATCCACAAATGTTTAGGTCAGAAAAATGTGATTATAGACAGGATACCATGGCATTTTTCTAAAGACTGTCTTCTTTTTTCTTATTCCTCTTAGACTGGTATCTCATGCATGCTACCCACTTTTCAAGGATCAAAATATTACCAATATCTGTGCTATGGCAAGTAGATCAGATGGGCGGGGAAAGCGGCATGCCACAAAGCCATGCCCCAACAGCTTCGAGAAGTCCAACAAGATTTACCAGTGTTCTCCCCCATACCGAGTCTCTTCCAATGTAAGTATAAATAGCAAGGGCTAACAAAGATGCCATCCTCAAACTATTGGCTCTGCTGTTATTCATACTATTTTCAAATTATTCAAAAACTATTACAGAATAACAAATATTGTTTGTAGATCTACTTTTGTGTTCTTACTTCCTTTGTGTGTGTATATGATGTGTGTGTGTGTGTGTGTGGTGTTTGTGTTTGTGTGTGTGTGTGTGTGTGTCTGTCTGCCTGTCTATAGATGAATGTACCACACATGTATGTGGAGACCAAACAACTTGGCAGCACTGGTTCCTTTCTTCCATCATGTATATCCTGGAAATTGAACTCAAATTCAATCTTCGTCGCACTGTCTTTACCCACTGAATATCCCTGGCTTGTTTAGATAGAGTAGCTCATTTTCTTACAATGTCTGTTAAAACTTGCATTTTGAGCAGGTTTTAAATTGTTATAGCAGCAACGTAAAGGATTGGCTTACATTTTAAAATACCTTCCTAAAATACTGTTTTTAATTATAATTTCTAAAGTATATGTGAATGAAACTGATAATTTAGACCTAAGTCACTACTGTTTGGTGGAAATAGTTTATTTTATTGATTTCATGCCTTAGTCCACATATAAGTGAAACTTGCTATAGGAAGAAAAGGCTCCAACTCCAGTTCGTCATGCTTTATGCTGTCCTAGTTTTAACCTCACCTCATCAGGGACTCATTTAAAAAGTAAATGAACCTTTGGTTACTAGCAGTTCTTTCTAAATCACAGTATAGTGTTCTTGTTCCTGTGTACTTGGATGTATGCATGGTGGACCTACAATTTATAGAAATTGGTGTCTTGCTGGTATTTAATCTTCTGCTCACCCGTAACGATACTGACACATGAGATCATTTTCTAATGTCTGGACATATCGTGCCATCTCAATGTTCTTTACTGGCTCAATTGACTCAAATGACTATTGGCCCTTTCAACCTGTGGAAATGTCAACCAGTATTCCTGGCCTGTGGCTAAACTTTGTGATGCTTCCTTTTAATTGCAAGTGAGATTCAGCCCCCTTTTTCTTTTTTATCAATGGTCCTTTAAGATTGTCCCTATAAGAAAACATGTTGTATGATATTATGTTGGCTGTTCTGTCGTATGCCTATACCACCAAGATGTAACTATCTTAAGGATGATGAAGCATTAAAATTTGTTTCCGTCACAGTTTGCAGTACATCCTTTGTGCTGAATGCACAGGGAAAAGAAAGAAAGAAAGAAGAATAAATGAATGAGCTGCCTCCCTACTGAAGGAACACTGAGTGCAACATAGCAGTAATTGTTATGAGGTTGTTAAGCCTCACTCATCATTTGCTTGGTGTGGCTGCTTTTGTGATCATAAGAGAAAACGAATATACACTAAATAACAGCCTAACTTGCCTTTACTATTTTCTTTATCGACAGATAAAGTTACTACATTTTCTTTCCATTCCTAAATTAGTGTAATAAAAGTCAATGAAACAAATGGGCATGTTCTGGTTTTAGCAAGTTCATCAATACACTGTGGTGCATGAGACTATTTCAAAGCACGACTATAGTTCACTGCAAGTGGGCAAGTCACTGAAGATTTTATAATCACTAAATGGATTGCAAACCAGACCATATTAAACATCAGACATTTGCTTTCATATTTCTTATTGATGCTCACGGATATATCTCATTCCAGGAAACTGAAATTATGAGAGAAATCATACAAAATGGACCAGTTCAAGGTAAGCTCAGTTTTGAGTTCCTATAGTAAACTACCTTATATGATAGGACATCAAAGGTGCTTAATAAGAGAGAAAATCTTAGATATACTCATAAAGGTTCAACACTTCAAGCCTGTGCAATCACAGAAGTTTAGTTTATCAAAGTATGTCATGAGCATCCATTTTACTTTAAGGAGATAAACTTGCTTATGAGTTGAACTCTTAAATACTAATGATGCATTTAAGGAGGGTTGGCTCAGTTTTTTTTTTCAGAATTATTATGGACTACCTGACAGGTACACAGGTACACTCATTAATTCAGTGAAATTCACATAGACACATGGACACATATATGAATCACACATAAGTTTATTTATTTAATCATTTTCAGCTTACGTGGCTTTAGGAGTGCATTGACCAAAAAAAAAAAAAAAAAAAAAAAAAAAAAAAAAAAAAAAAGGAGCATTACAAGAAACAAAGTAGATAGTTTCCTTTCTATATTAGGTCAAGGAAAAATCAAATAAACTAGTATGACTTTTGTGTTTTACAAAACCATTTTAAAATTTGACCTCTTTTGTAAATTTGTTAATGGTAGTAAAATATTGTTAAATAATATAATTATACAGTGGAATGGTAGATATTGATTTTGCATTTAAGGTATATATGAACTTTTTTCTTTATTGGAATTTGTTAATAAAGATAAATTCATAAATGTACTTTCTGTATAACATTTTCCATGAAGTGCATAGAGAAACAAACCCAAATGGCGTGTGTGAAATGGGAATTCAAGCAGTGAATAGTGAAGTGCCTGAGTATAATTCCTATACAGTGGGATGTAAATTAAAAACAATTGTCATGCATTTGAGGGACTGTTGTCTAGTTTTTTATTTCTGTAATTCTGAATGTTGATCCAATTAGTATTGATATAGAAGGAACCATAGACTTTAATACCTGTGTTGAAATCATTTATCAAGAAATCAAAATGTACACTAAACACATCTGCAATTTAATTTAATAAATCTTGAAACATTACAACCCATCGATGAGGCTCTTTTCTTCTTAAATGTGTGAAATTTGTTGGCTGTTGTAACTGTGGGAACTCATATGTCATTTTACTATGTGCCTTGTCTAGTGGTGTCTGTGAAACAAATATGAAAGACAGAAGACATTTTAAGTAAAGGCCAAACTTACAGTCCACACTTTGACATTTTCTCTTATACAGTTTTAGCAACTCATTAGGCAACAAAATTGGCTTAAATCACTTTGAATTTCCAAATCATCTAAATACTAACTCTCCAACCCATGCTTTCCATCAAAAGTGCTAATTTTTAAGGGTATAGAAAACTGAAGTTCTTTTTGTGCCCATATATTATTTATTTTTATGAATTCACATAATGATTAGAAATAGAAAAAAAAATGTAAAGCCGTAAAATAAAAATTCAAATCAGCGAAATCTCTTTTGGAGTTGTTGAGAAACTATTGCCTGCCAGACTTAGGCAGTCTTAAGACAGAGCATGAACTGGGCCTTGTGCCTTCACACAGCCTACAGTTCTGTGCAGTAGCTTGCTGCATGCAGCTTTCCATGGGTTAGTGTGCAGCGCACCTCCTTACACACTTATAAAGCTTGTAGATTCATCTGCTTCGGATTACTGTCGGAGACTGAAGGAAGAGGCTACCTTTGAGCTACTCATGATGGCCTCTTCCTTCCCCTTTGCTTTATTGGCAGTTTTATAGCAGTGATCAACCATTTCATTCATAGTGCGTACAGCAGAGCTGAGTGACGAGAGCTAAATGAGTCAATGGTTATATAAAGAGGAAAACCACTGAGAATATCTTAATATTTTTGTGAATGAAAAGAGCGATATCCAGCTCTTGCTGTAGATAGAGTTTGATTGTCTGCTTGCTGGACCCTGATTTAACTTACAGTGTTTCTGTCTGTCTTGGGACAAAAGAATGTCAAATGGATTGAAC
This sequence comes from Acomys russatus, assembly GCF_903995435.1. Classification (NCBI taxonomy): domain Eukaryota; kingdom Metazoa; phylum Chordata; class Mammalia; order Rodentia; family Muridae; genus Acomys; species Acomys russatus. The sequence continues at coordinate 5,563,947 of NC_067168.1, read as the reverse complement.
CTTGAATAAATAACACTGTGAGCATTTCTCTAAAACCTTCAGAAATCAGAAATTTGCATAGGGTACAATCTAAAAAGTCTTAAAAACCCTGTGGGGATGTGCTTTATAGAGGATAAAGGAGACTCAACTTCCAATGAACATTCCCAAAAGGCCCTGAGTCCTAAAGAATGGAGCTAAAAACAGAACAGGAAAAGCCACATTTCCCTCTGCAGCACGAGCGGCTTCTGGTAGGATCTAGCAAATGCCAGTGACCTTCATTCGGACTTATTGTAAAACACATGTTTAGCTAAGATAGGCAGGCTTTGTTCTCAGCTACCACGTTATCCATAGCCTATGCCTCCTGACAGAGGTTTTAAATTCTTCAACTTGAATTGCCCGAGCCCTTGCACAAAGCAGCACGTGGAACGGAAAGACAACCTAAGTGCGGAACGAAGGAGAATTGTATGACACGTGGGCTCCGGCTTTTAAGAACGCAGCACAGACTCATCTCTTGAAAGCAGACAGGATTAAATCCCGACAGAATATTCTTTTGCACATGGTTTTTTATTAGAACTCAACAAAGAGAGGTTTGAAAGACATTTTAATATAAAACATTACATAAGTAACATTCTAAGTAGTTGAAATTCTTTTTATTTTATTTTATTTTATTTTTTAATTTATTTAAAAGAGTAAAGAAAGTTTGTAATTAGCTAAAAAGAAGAAAATTAGGTGTGCTCCCTCTTAGACCCCACACTTCACCACTTAACTATTGATTGTTCTGGGTGAACATCTGAGATTTTGAAGAGGCTTTTAGTAACTGTGCTGCTTAATCCTGTTGGTTTATTTCAGCCATAATGCAAGTCCATGAAGATTTCTTCTATTATAAGTCAGGAATATACAGACATGTTGTCGGCACCGATAAAGAATCAGAGAAGTATAGAAAACTTCGGACACATGCAGTCAAACTCACTGGGTAAGCAGTACTTTAAATCTTTATTACTTGGAATTTTTTATACTACTGGAAATGAATTTGAGAATAAGAGGAACAGCTATACAGCAATGACCTGCTTGGTTGATTAATTGTTTTGAGTATTCAGTCATATTTTCTTTGAGGTTGTATCTGATATCTCTGGTTGCCTTGGATAACTTATTTTCAGCCGTACATCCTCCATTTGCATTTTTATCATAATTTTAGACATTTAACTTCATATATCTGTATTCCACTGTGACTAGCATTTTCCATTTTCAGTTTATAAGAGCTTTTCTTTCTTGGAGTCCAACTGCTCTTCAGATGTTGGAATAAATTATTCATTCAACTTGACCAATATTCCACTGACCCTCTTCCAACTTACATATCCTGACTTAGTTATAACCCCATAGTGAGTCTTATGACTACCTTTATACACACACTTCAGTACTCAGAGACCTTTACACAAACATGTGACAATGTATTCAATAGACCTGTATAAAAATAGGAACACAGTTTTCTTCCACCCGAGAGGCTGACACCCAGTGGTTTCTTGTCCTTGACGCTGGGTCCTCAGCACTTGGCATAGACCCACAGTGGCTGTCCTCAACTCAGAGAAGACTAGAACCTAGTTTGTTTATTCAGTCCACAAGGCTGACTGAGTGCTTCAGCAGTTCCAGTTTGGGCCCTAAAACTTGGATTGTTCCCAGAGAGCTGGTTCTCAGTCTGTGATGGAGCCTGTATGCTGGCTCTGATGTCAACAATGAAATCCTCAGCATTACCACCACCACCACCACCATTGTCATCATCATCATCATTATCATCATCATCAGCAGCAGCAGCAGCAGCAGCAGCAGCAGTAGCAACTGGATAAATCAACTCAGCAGCAAGCAGGAGGGCTTAGCAGGCAGGTAGGAACATAAAAGGCAATCATTTTCCTTTGGTTATGACCTCTGGCCTCTACTTTTAAGCTAGAGCTGCTGCTGAAGGAGCTGCCTACACTTAGAATGTCTTTCTGCATCAATAAGGCAATAGGATAACTGGTCAGTTGATGTCCCCAACTCAATGTGATTCTAATTTGTGACACGTGGCCATTAACACCAAACAGAATGGACTCCTTTTTTCTTGCCTGGATCATCGTATTATCCAGTCAAAAACAAAAACAAGAAATATTTGTGAAAACTATGTGGATTTTACTTTGTATTATTTTATAATGATAAAGTTAAATGAGATATCTTATGCTACCAATCAACCGCCTTTAGATACCTGCTCTTGTTTTCTCTTTATTCAAATGACTATCTAAAAATCATGGGTGCTTCTTCCTGCTCTCAAATGATAATTTTATGTTTGATGTCACTGAAAAGTTTTAAGTTATCAGAACACATTTCCTGGAGTCACAAGTGTCATTGTCAGCATATCTTTATCTTGCAAAATGTACAGAGAAGCTGCCTGCCCTGGCCCTAAATTTCTTTTGGAACATATGGCCTCAACCCCTCCAGCTATTCAGAGACTCACTGAGGAGTTTTTTCTCTTTCTTCTCAGGATTTGATTTCATTTGAGTAAATGCTCTTATTTTTCAGAGCTTAGCTTTTAGGACCCTTCTTCTTCTTCTTCTTCTTCTTCTTCTTCTTCTTCTTCTTCTTCTTCTTCTTCTTCTTCTTCTTCTTCTTCTTCATTAGTTGGCTGGTTTTTGTTTGTTTGTTTGTTTGTTTGTTTGTGTGTTTGTTTGAAGCAGGGTATTTCTATGTAGCCCTGGCTGTTCAGAAACTCACTCACTCTGTAGATCAGTCTGGCCTCAGATTCAGAGATCTGCCTGCCCCTGCCTCCCAAGTGCTTGGAAATCTATACTCTTTAAAAAAATACTTTTATTTTATTACAAATGTATAAAACAAACTGCATACAGCAGGGAGAACCATGTGACAATCATGAGAACAATGAGTTCTATACATGTTACACTCATAGTGAACTGGCCATCGGCATTTGTCTCGTTTGAAGTAAGTGTCTTTCCTATCTTGTTGAGTCTAAATTTCCAAATGAGATTCAGTATCTATCCTATCTCAACTCTAATAGCTTAACTTCTTTATCTTGATCTAAAACGATCTTGTCCCCTAACCAACTAAACTTGGTTGTAAAACTATACTATCTTGTCTTTAATGCCCCTCAGAGACTTGAGAAGGAATAAAACTTAAATTCCTGAGTGAACCAGCAGCGTGGGTTAGCTGCTTCTAAATTGTACAAATTGACTTAAGACAGTTTACTGCATGACCAGTCACCCAATACATTTTATAATGTTGGAGCCTAATCTTGAGCTTTCTGGCCTATTATCTTTGCCAGACTTGTTCGCAGGGCAGGAACTACTGAGGACTTGCTTACCGTGATATGGCAGAGTGTGGTCGTCAACTCTGTCTGCATCTAAGTTGCCCATTTTTAGGCAGATTCTGTTATATGGCATTTAAAGTTGTTCTTACAATCCTAAATTTCTTTGACAACCAGACAAGTTAACTCCTGACAACACCCAGCTGACTTCAAAGAAGATGATGAGCATCAAAGAGCCTCCTTATGGATATGGCTTCAAAGGTGGCAAAATAGCCACTGGGCAAAATGTCCTCATTCCTGCCACAAACAGAAATCTTTACTTTTAATTTCTTCCCAGTTTATTGATGTTCTCTCTTAGCAACAACTCCAGTGTAGGCTTTGCCTGCACTCTCTGTCCTCACGACTTCCTTGCCAAGTCTTTCTTAAATCTGCCATACGTTTTCTCATGTTTACCCACCCCATTATCTTTCTACAACTTGCTTGTTTCAAGGATATCAACTGTTCCTGCCAAGTTACAACCATTTTTCAGATTTTTCCGCTTGCTAATTGCTCCCTTCTGACATTTCCATACTTGTTGGAACTGTCAGGTTTCTTTACTTTTCTTTTTTCAATTGTTTGAATATATAGGGTTTTATTTTTCTCAGACATTTATTTTATTTTTTTATTGTTATTTCTTTTTCCCATCTCATTCTGGCTCTCGTTGTTGTAGTTTCCAAACCCTGGCCTCACATCTTGCTTTCCTTCCCCTACTCTTCCCATTCGCTTGCTGGCGGATTCAGTGCTCTCTGAACTCTTTCTGGATTTCAGCACCAGAGGAAAGCTGACGTCAGCTAAATGACATTCCCAGGTTCAGTAGCTCTTCTGAACCCCAGGCACGTATATTCTGTGCTCTAAACAACATCTCCCCATGCAGAGAAAGGATGCTCCAAGTTTAGCACTTCCAAAACAGGACTCTATCTTCCTCTTTCTCTGTGGAGCAGCATCATTTCCCCCCACTAGACCTTCAAAAACTATCCTCTTACATGCTCAGGCTAGAAATCATGAGATTATCCTTTATTTCCTCCTCACAGCTCACTTTGAGAATATCACAGCATCCACTGGCATATAGTCAAAGCCAAGTAATATATCTATATCTATCTATATATATCATATTTTTATTATGTTTCTTTTTTAATGTATACATTTATATTGTTACACATGAATAAAATAAACTACATACAGCAGGGAGAACCATGAGACAATCAGGAATTATATAAATGTTACATTCATAGTGATTTGGCTATTTGTATTTGGCAAGCATGAAGTAAACACCTTTCCTATCCAAATTTCGGAGTGAAGATCAGTATCTATCATATATCATCTATTTTAATTTAAAACATCTATCTTGATCTAAAAACATCTTAACCCCTAACCTACTAAGCTTAATTGAAAGACTAAACTATCTGGTCTTCAAGCCCATTAGAGATTTGAGAGAGAATAAAACTTAAATACCAGAGTGAACTGGAAGTGTAGGTTAGCAGGTTCCAAAATGAAAAAGTGACTGAGACAGTTTACTGCCTAAATAATCACCCAACACTCTCTATAATGTTGGAGCATCACCTTTAGCCTTCTGGCCCAATGTATCTGACAGATATATATATATATATATATATATATATATATATATATATATATATATATATATATATATACATACATACAAGGCAGGAACTATTGAGAACTTGCTTACCCTTCCTTGGCAGAGTTCGGCTGTCGACTCTGTCTGCATCTAAACTTGTCTATTTTAGGCAGAATTCTGTCTGTGGCTGAAATGAGGATGTTTTTCCCAGTGGCTGGTTTGCCACATTTGAAGCTAACTCCATAAAGAGGTTCTTTGATGCTCATCATCTTCTTTGAGGCAGGCTGGGTGTTGCCAGGAGTTAACTTGTCTTATCAAAGAATCTTTAGAATAATAAAAACATCTTAAATGCCATATTCTGTAGGTCTCTGAGGTTTTTGAAGAGCTTATTTAACTATTTTACCGTATATGTTTATAGAATCATATCTATTAGACCCAGATTATATATTCTTGTGATAAAATTAATCTAGTTTTTGACATGACCATGATTTGTATCAATATACATAATTTAATACCATTGAATTTTAAAATAACCTTATTTGTGAGTAACAGTTAAGGCCATGAGACAAGGAGTAGATTCAATAATCTATCTTTTGTTCTATCCTCCCTTTATATTTCTATATCCCCCTTTCTTTCTTTTCAGATCCTATCTAATTACCTACAAAAGAAAGATAAAGGAAAAGAGAGATATTCATGAGTCAAACCTAGTTTCCTTTCCATAAAAGATGACGACACATCTTGGTGGATGGTAAACAAGATTCCCAACCCAACCTTACACATACCTTGGTGGATGGAAAAGATTCAACCAGCTTTCTCTATTTCTCCACCGGCTAATATCTACCCGGAAGATCGTTCAGTAGTGCAAACATCATGACCTGTTCACATATACTCATTTTCTCTATAATAAGAGGTTTACAAGGTATACGCACTCAATAATAAAAGAACATAACATCAGTTCACAAACCTTCATATGTTTGCAACATGATTTTAACATATTATTGTGAAACAAACGGAATAACAGAGTTCTTCCATAACCCACTAGCATTTGTACCTAAGCAATTGCTTTGCTACATATTAACAGAGATAGCAAACACAGGGAAATTTCTCAGCCGCTTTTCTTTACGGCGCTGTAATTTGCGGTACAAGAAGGAAATCCAATTATCTTAAGGACGTAATCTGCTTAAAGATCTGTCAACAGAAACCACAAATCTAAACTCCTTATAAAAATAATTAGCTGTTTCTACTTTAAGGTCCTAAAGGTGCTTCGTCTACTCATATAATACTTTCTGTAAATAACATATCGGAGCTGGAGGTCAGCAAAATAAAAAGGAAATCAAGCATGCATCTGCCAGCACCCCAGCGCAGCTGGGAAAGAGTCCGGCCGCCAGGGTGGCTATGGCCATGGGTGATTCTTCTTCTCCCCCAAAAGAAGTGCCCTGGGCTTTACTAATTCAACGCAAGTGTTACTTTCAACTCAGTGTCCCCTAAGATTTCCTGCCACTCAGGACCACTATTAGACAAGATCTTTGACCCTCACGTTGACTAACAACCATCTATTTTTCCTGTACGAAAGACTTTTTCGGTCAGAGGCCACTCGCACAAAACATCTTTAGCACCTTGGCATGACACATCTGTTTTTCCACGTTCTATCGGAGTAGTGGGCATTGTTAGGAATCACATCTGCGATTCTTTTCAAGGGGTGGTGTTTGAATCAATTAATTTCCAGCAACATGCTGACTGAAAAACGAGGCCATGTTGTTGATATGCCAGCAATGATGATTGCCCCGTGATGGGCTGGGAGCCCCCTTTATAGTACTCACACAATTCACTATTAAGGGGATTTAAGGACCATAAGGGTAACAAGCAGAACTATGTTCCATAGACATCCATTGTGGAGTTTGCTCTACCAATGGGCCACATTCCAGAGTTCTAGGGCTGTTTGGTTCCTCTTCACAGAATCTGACAATTCTAATGGTGTTCTGAGACAAACTGAGTGTTATCCTTAGTGTCACAGTGGATTCCATTCCACCCCTCCCCAGACTCTAAGTGGCGAGATCAATGTAAGGAAGTCTCTGGTGTTTCCACTCCGTGGACTGTTATCTGTCCACAGACCATCTTTATTTTTTCCAAATAAATTTGAAATCGGAAGACAGTTGAATTTGATTCTCACACATCTATGGGTAAGTTTCTTTGAAACTTACACATCACTTACTAATTGTTTTTTTTCACACATCGCCGCCATTCAGCGACATTAAAACCCTGCCCTTGGGACGTTTATTTTTCTCTTTAACGACAAATTTTCCACTTTTCTTCTCTTAGTCACCACCTTCGTATACGTCTGGTCACTCTCTGTCCGGTTGCCTCCTACTCTCTTTTCGTTACTAGATTGTCATTTATCAGTAACTACCGTAAACCTGTCTCGTTCTTACAAGCCAGATATTTATTTCTGAATATGATTTTTTTCTGAAGAACCAATTTACTTATGTGGTCTAAAAGACATTCTGTAGTTTCAGGGATTACACATACCTACCGATCTTCTCAGTGGTCCCTTACTTTAAAACATTTGCTATTGTGAGGGGAAATAAAGTAAAGGTGACTTGCCCTGACAAGTTTGCCAAGATGTAAGGCCAGTTTGTTTAAGGAACCCAATATTAACTAAGTGAAAAAATTTGATTTAAAATCCCAATGAGATGATTCATGTATCCTTCTGGCTTATTAGTGTTGTATATTTTTTGTGAGTTTTTAGGTTTTTAAAGAATAATCATGAACGAAAGTACACAATAATGAGCGCGTAATGTTTAATGGGGGAAATCATCTGTACACACACACACCACACACACACACAACACACACAACAAAATTTTTATATCAACTACGCCTTCCATATGCAATAATTGATTAATCTTTCAAATGTTGGAGTCACAATGTCTACATAACTAAATCATCATAAATCATTTTTCGCCCTGATAGGTCTTGTATTGCTTCAAGCAGGGCAGAAGGGGATGTACCCTACACACCTTAAAATAAAGTTTCAAAGTCATCAGACAGCCAACTTACTTTCTTGGGAAGCTTGAAGGCATGTCATGTCGATAATGCGTGAAATGCACACTGATAACCCAATGAGAGTGATGTGGGAAGGCACCAGTGGTGTGTAGTGACGTTGTGCCTAGCTCCCCTTAGGAGATACTTGTGAATTGGAGTCGTCATCTCCTCAGGGATTCCTCTCAGACCGTTATAGGCTTATGCTGCTCACGCTGCAGCTTCTGCCATGTTGTTCATTTGCAGTACTGGCATCAGACTTGACAACCCTGTGAGTGCTGGTCCTTTTTTATTCAGGCACTCTGGTCGCCAGTCTACGTCCTTCCTCTTACACTTCATTCGCTTTTGAAATGGCTCAGGACTTCTACTCTCTTATTGGGTGGTATGGTACTCTAAGATTAACAGTGAATTATCTCACCTAATTTATAAACTATTTTGGGTGGGTGCCCTTTCACACAGACAGGTACCTTTGGATTTTACTGTTTTAACTCTGACTGCTGTTGTATATTTGTGGAATAAATTTTTTTTACGAGGTATACAGCTCAGTAGCTGCTCCCGCTAGCACAAATCATAAAACTATCAAATCAATGATTGTTTATATTTCAAGACACTAGCTTCTGACACTAGGTGCCGCATTCACTTAATTCTCATAGAAATGACATAATGGGACTGATTGTCACAGAATCTACGGCCAAAACAGTCTAGTCCAAGGAGAAGGTCTTGTTTCACTGAGTCCTTTTCGCCGACCCCAGTTAGCTTTTAGAGAGTCAATATACCTCATTATTGAAGAAGGCTGCAAATTTTCCTCTATTTGTCGCAGCGGATATCGAGTGGTGCAAGGACTGACCTTGTCAGGAATTTATGTTGGTTTTTTTAATACATCATAGTATTCCTCATTTTTGGGTTGCACAAAATTTATAGTCCTGTCTTACTTTATAAGAACTTTGGAATATAACAAATGGAATTCCAGTTTCATTTCCCATAATTAATAAATTGGACAACCAATTTCTTCAGGTTGATATAATTGCCGTGTCTTTGAAATTCTCTCCACGGACGATCATATGACTCTCAAAAAGAAAAGGACACCGAAGTAAGCAAATCCCGTAGGATGGTCGATTTTCAATCTGTGTATTTTCAAGTGAATGTGCAAGCTATAATTCAGATGAACTGGTAGCACCAGATAGAAATGTCCTTGAAACCATTTAGTAACTATAAAAGGTGTCCAATCTCATGCTGTGGACTCTCCACAACTAGCTGGCTTCCAACTGTGAGGATCCTCGTAGCTATGCTTTCCTCTGAAACCTGAATATATAAGACAAGTCCAAATCATAATCACTGTTAGAGGGCATGATGCAGTTTAGGGTAAGAGGGCATGCGTGCATCTGTTGGGTAAGAGGGCATTGGGCATCTTTGGGGGTATGAGGGTCATGCATGCATCTTGGAGAAGAGGGCATGCGTGCACTCCTTGGGGTAGCAGAGCATGAGTGCACCCTTGGGGTACAGAGAGCATGCATGCATTCTGAGAGACATACTTGAGAACATTGAGATGGTCTGTCTCTCTCCTTAGCATACTTTTTCCTCCCAGACTGTCTCCTGAGTCTTCATTGGCCTCCTTGATAAGTGCCTGGATGGACCCATGTTCCCATGTGATCAATAAAACTGTTCTGGCGCTGGCGTTTTTTGACTATCAAAGTATATATGTCCATTTTATTTGACTTTCTCCAAAACTCCCTCCTTTTGTCTTTAGGGCAGTACAGATGGTTAGGTCGTTTTTAAAAACTTAGAGAAACATAACATAATACAAATGGGTCCTTAAAATATTCAGTCGAAGTAAGGAAACCAGGGGTTATAACTTGAAGCTAATTTGCCTTTAAATACTTTATATCGACAATGAATAAAGAAGGACGGCAAAGATGACACAATTTTCATTTTTGCATTTGAGTTTGTAACCAGGTAGTAAGAAAGAGAATTTTTTATTTCTTTTTACCCAAACATCATCTGGACATGCCAATATTCTATGAAAAACTCACAGACTGAAAAACATAGCAAGCATTGGTCAGACAAGTGACAGCCAGCTAAGGCAATATAAATTAGTTTACTCCAAAATGCTCTGGCATAACTATAAACCCTTGGGATGCTAACCTCAGGTGATGTTTATCTTTTTACTCTTTACTACTGCCCACTTTATCATAGGCAATGTGTCGTTCCGATTTGTCTTTAGTTAGTAGGAAATTATACTACTTTGACACTGTTTCAAGACAGTTGATAAAGAATGAAATCAACTAAAACATTTACTAATTTGGTGCTTATGTGGTAAAACTTCTTAAAGTATGGGATTCTTTAAAAATTTAAGTTACCAGTAGACCATATTTGTGAATTACCAGGTCATAATGTTCTATACAGTAAGAAGCAGAGCAATCTTCTGGTGTGTTCTGGTGAGATGTGTGCATCCATGTTGCCTAGTCCATGGTCACACAGTTTGGTGCTCAGCGGGCAGGCTCTGACAACTCCTCCTGTTTTATTGTAGGCAGCCCTGAACGTGAATTAACTCACAAAAGCCAAGTGTCGAAATTGCCTGGAGCCTTCGAAGCTTCCACATTCATCACTATTGTTTTATCTTCACTTAAAGGATTCTGAATGAAATGTCTACAAACATTAAATATGTTTGATGCTGATTTCATAAAAACAATAGCAATATATCAAGATGTCGTTCTCTACTAGAAAATAAAAATTTATTCTTGTTGAGAATGATCCAACGTGCAGATTAGACTACCATGTTTATCTAAACAAACCCTTATCTGGTTGAACCTTAATGAAATAAATGGATCAAGAATGAAGAGGAAACTGTTATGAAATCAACATGCGCAGAATAATTAAAACATTCAGGCACGTAGAAGCATAGCGCAGACACACTCTATAGGAATTACTTTAAAGTGAATTATTTTAGAAACATACTCCAGAATTATTCTTGAGAGATTCCCATGAGCTTGTTGAGAAAAAAAATTCATAACAAACAAAAACAGGTTTCTTCTCTGAGAAAAGAGGAACATATAAAGAAATGCTCTGAGATTTCCTGGGCCTTATAATTGAAATTGCCTAAAATACTGATTTGGGATTTGCCTGATTGAAAGCATTAAACAATGAAGTAGTGGTAGGTCTCCAACATCTCACATTTCATTACTAACAATGGCCTCAACATGATTTTTTCATTTCTTTTACAATTGTTATTATGGGAGTGCAGCTTGCACGATGAAGTAAGTTGGATTTCTGCTATGCGATTTGATTCATTTCTCTTTATATTCACGTGAGTACAGAGCTGATGTACCTCTTACTTTGCTAGTCTTCCCACGTTTTATATTATTGAATTTTCAATCTAAATTTTAAAGTACATATGCACGGTATTAAGTTGTCATGCATCACATCCTCAACAGCAAAACAAATGGGAAGAAAGAAAGCCCACACCTAAGGACAAAATATCCCTCCAGCAAGGCCATCTTCTCTAACCTACTTTAATGCGCAAACAATTGGATAATAGTATTGTAAATACTGGAGACTTATTGAGGACATTTATCATTTCAACCAATCATAGATTAGCTAAACATTTTTTTTTAAGTATAAAGTACATTATAACGTCTCGAACCATACCTCGTTATCCACACACCAGTTACCTATATATATGTAATCATATTGCATATCCGATATGTGTGTGTGTGATGACAGAATTAATTGTTATGTCTAAACTAAATATATTTTTGAATCATGTTTCGGATATAAAAGTATGCCATAAAGATGTTTAGTGATATGTATGTAATAGACGGCTTTATAAGTAAGCATAAACACAGCCTACAATGATGGTTCACTAATACCAACTCTACATTTAGATCGTTTGGTAGCTGTAGTATACAAAACCATGAATTATTGTAGTTTATTATTCTGTAATGAACTTCTGATTTTCATATAAAAAACCTAGATGTACCGTAAACTCTAGGGAAGATGCTGCGCTCCAGATGACAAAGTTGATTAAAATAAGGTACATAGTTTTTGTTCCCGCCTGGAAAAATTGTCACCTGGACAGATTTTTTAAATGAAAATGGGGTTCAAATAAATATATCAGACTACAAATTAAATGTGAAAAAACAGAAAATGTTAAGCAGTGACCTACTGGAGCAACGCCAATTTGAGAATAGTTGAGTATTCAAAAAAGCAGTAGAAAATATGTTATAGACATGTTATTTACTCTAGTAATCAGTATTTTGTTTGGAAACGGTGTAACCAGCTGACCCGCATAGCATTCCAGTCCAAAGCGCACACAGACGATGCTCTCCCCTCGATAATTATCTCTGTTGTGGCACGAACCGTCATCGGATTGCAACGTGGAAGCTTATTGATAGGGGGCCTGGTGGTCCTGAGGAAAACGTGGGTGTAATAACTGCCAACATGTTTCTTTTAGAGCATCTTTGAAGTTTTAAGATGAGAATCTAGAAACAAGAGCGGCTTCACAAGATTTTTTTTTTTTTTTTACAAAACAAACTACCATGGCTGTATAATCATCAATTTAAAGCACAACAAAATTATAGCTGAATGTGCTTGGCTTCTACGAGCATTTCAGCCAGTAGGATGTGTTGGAAGAGGGTATCACATCATTCCCAGCTAATGATATGAAGACTGAAAGAAGTTTAGTTCCCCATTGCTATGATGTCAAATAGTTTTCTGGGTCTTTACGAGGGAGGAACACTAACTAATGTCAATGTATACACCTGTTATCCCATGTGATTATCCAGTTAAGGGAATAAACCCAGAGGAAAATCATTTTGAACAAACACAGAAAAATCAATAAGATGAGCACTTAAGGGTTTTATGACTCCAGACCTCTATCCTAATCTATGGAACGATGACATTTTCTTCCTCTCATGTTCTTTGATCAGATCTATATAAATTCCTATATTGTACTGATTAAATGAAAATTAAAGGACAAAAGGCACCATAAGCTGTATAGACAGTGGTATAAACGTTGTTTCATTGCCTTGCTGTAACAGTTCTGATTTGTCTGTCTTTTTTATGGCAATCTGCTATAGGCCAGCCATGATAAAGCCAATGCCCAGCATCTTTAATAATGGGAGCTAATCTAGTTCTTTCTTTCATTTTTTTTAACCTATAAAATGTTATGGACATGAAGTTGCCCATTTTGGACTGTTATCTTCCAGTCAGGTTAACTTTTGTGCTTGGACCCCATGATGAACATGAGAATGGTTTCTGTATCACCAATGTAATCCCACACCGAGTCTCAGGGCAATTCACTACATAGAGCGGAGGTCGAAGAGATTAGAAGCTATAGGATGAAATGCCTATTTGGGTAGGTTTATAGTGTGTCTAGACACGGCAAAGGTGGCTGCAGGCCATGAAATCAAAACGCACGGTTGCCCAATAAGACCTGCATCCTGTATTTCAGCATACAGCTAACATAAACATGTGTAAGGAAAAGAAAATTTCCCAGGTCTCCCCCCCTAGATGCAAAGCTGACATCAATGGGTTACTGAGGGAGGGAGATTGCTTCCCACCGCCCCACCGACAGGGGATGGATCGTCCAATAGGAAGACTCCTAAGCAGTCCATTTATTCATAGAAGCAAACACAAAATTGACTCATTAGATTAATATATGTATATATGACCATATAGTGTTATACTCATAATTAAAGAAAAGAGGTCATGATTTTGGCAGGATGGGAGAGGGAGACATTGGGGATTTGGAGGTGAAAGAAAGTAGTAGAAGTGATGTAAATCCAGGAGTACTTCATTGCATGCCATATATTGCCCTGACGTGAGGATTGATGATATACGCCATGATAACTGAATGGTGATGCAGGATTGCCTCAGTGGGGTAAAGTGTTTGAGTGGAAGCACATAAGTGTATAAAAAAGCCATTCAGGTATTCAGAAGCCTTAGACATCAGTGGCTTGGATTCAGAATATCCCTGACACTCACTGGCCGACCCGGTAAGCCATCATGGAGCTCTAGGTGTCAGTTGACCCACCAAGTTCAAAGACGAGAAGAGAAGAAAAAACACCAACTCAATTTCTCCTCCATGCGGTGCAACTGATTGGACAGCGGCATCATTCCGCAGCACATGGGCACGCACACACCTGGACACAACACACCACAAATTTCATATGTGCATATAATATGTATAAATATGCACACAACTGGCATCCCAACCCAGCTAACTCATTGCTTTTATTATGTGCTTAGGGCCACCATACAGAAACGGCCATAACCGTTATAATTTTTGTTCTGGAGTTTGAGTACCAAAATGAACATTGCTGGCCCATTCACTTATCATCTGTCTTTTTCCTGACTGGCAAATGTTTACCGCTTATAAGCCATCCCCTATTGGAGAAGTGGCTTTTATTTTATGGAGAAGAATATACCCTTAAATGAGCAGATACAGGGGAGGAGTCCCGATCAGTCACAGACATAGGGGTAGGGGAATGGGGGGGGGGAAGTGGGAGGAAGAGGAGGAATGGGGGATACAAGGGATGGGCTAACAATGAATGTAATATGAATAATTTATAAAAAAAGGGAAAAAAATTAAGGGCTTCATTTGCACGACCTCACTTAAACTTTCTTATCTTAAGGCCTAAGTATAGATATCACACCTAAGGTTTTATAGCATTCAACACTTTTTTTAAAAAAATACATCTGGTGGCACTCATAGGAAGGACAGCATGTAAGCCAGAAGAGCTTTGATACCCTCGTAGATAATTATGGGTGAGATAATCCCCCTCAGGAACAGTTCATAGGGGAGGGATAAGGGAGAAACTGGGTGGGTGGGGGCGGAATGGGAGTGATACAGATTTGGATAAACAATTGATTATGTAACAAGAATAAATTTTTAATAAAAAATACATTTCAATTAAAATGAATTATTATATCACTTCTCCATTTGACCGCCTCCCTTTCCTGTCCTCTAGCCCTCCCACTGCAACATTTCCTCTTCCCTGCCCCAACCTTCAAATTTATAATTCATCGTGATTATTTTTAAGTAAATCGTGGTGTGGTGTATTGTGGTGTGTGTGAAATGTGTGGTGTGTGTGAATGTGTTTATTTGTCTACCATAGTTTTATGAACAAATATATAATCATCTCTAGGTTTTGTTTTGTTTTTCCTGCTGTCGAAGGTAGCGGCCTCATCTCACTGCACCTGAACTACCAATAAGAGGTCAATCCCTAGAGAGAGGCGCTTCATTCTGCCAGCAGCAAGTTGCTGAGAGTTGTTGTACACCTGTCTGACCTTTTGGTTTGCCATCTTTAATAAGCTATTACATGACTTTATCTCCATATTAATCTTCTTTTAGTCCAATAGGTAATGATTAACATTTGGAGTCAAACTTAGAGCCCAGTTGTGTGTGTCTTAGATCAAAATCTACCAATAAACAGAATAGTATTGTAATATTAAGTCAACCTTGCACAGACTTTTACCTCTATACATTTTAAATCTTATATTACCCATTTATATGTTTCCCCCACAGTTTATGAACTAGACACTATACTCAATAAAAAATCTCAAGAAAATGGATGAGTACAGTGAAGTGTCAGCAAAAACTTTTAAAAATCTATTTTTTAACTCTAAAAGTTAGTTAACGCTTTTAGAATTTCTATCACAACTAATCAGATAATTGTCTTCATATTAACTTCTGGTTTTTCTAGGAACTTGCATCTTCAGGAATAGTAGTACAATAATGAACTTATCAGAATTGATGAGTACGAATTAAAAAATCAATCATGAAAATTCCTAAGAGTGGGGAAAGATTATAGTTTATTAAGCTGCTGCATTATTCAGTTCGTTGAACTTCTTAGAAATTATCAGGATATAACACAGGAAAATCCACCAAATGTTAGGGTCAGAAAAATTGTGATTAGAGCAGGCATACCATGGCATTTTTCTAAAGACATTGCTTCTTTTTTTCCTTATTCCTCTTAGACTGGTTCTCATGCATGCTACCCCCTTTTCAAGGATCAAATATTACACTAAGATCTGTGGCGGGCCAAGTAGATCAGTATGGGCGGGGAAAGCGGGCAGGCCACAAGCATGCCCCACAGCTTCGAGAAGTCCAACAAGATTTACCAGTGTCTCCCATACCGGTCTCCTTCCAATGTAAGTTAAACATAGCAAGGGCTAACAAAGATGCCACCTAAAACTACGTGTCTGACTGTATTCATATATTTTCAAATTATTCAAAACTGATTGACAGAATACACAATGATTGTTTGTAGATCTACTTTGTGTTTTTTACTTCTTTGGTGTGTGTATATGATGTTGGTGTGTGTGTGGTGTTTGTGTGTGTGTGTGTGTGTGGTTGGGTTGCTGTCGGTTCTCTAGAAGAGATGTCCACCAGCATGTATTGTGGAGGACCAACAACTTGGCAGACACTGGATTTCCTTTCTATCCATCCTGTTATATCCTGGGAAATTGAACTCAAATTCAATCTTCGTCGCACGTCTTTACCCACTGAATATCCTGCTTGTTTTAGATAGCGTAGTCCTCATTTCTTACATTGTCTTGTTTTTAAAACTTGCATTTTGAGCAGGTTTAAATTGTATAGCAGCAACGTAAGGATTGGCTTACATTTTTAAAATACCTTCTAAAATACGGTTTTTAATTATTAATTTCTAAAGTATAGAATGGAATGAACTGATAATTTAGACCTAAGTCACTACTGTGGTGGAAATAGTTTATTTATATTGATGTCATGCCTTCAGTTCCACATGAAGTGAAATCTTTATAGGAAGAAAAGGCTCCAACTCCGATTCGTCATGCCTTATGACTGTCCTAGTTTTAAACCTCACCTCATCAGGGACTCATTAAAAAGTAATGAAAAAAACAAACCTTTGTTGGTTCTAGCAGTGCTTTCTTAACTCAACACGTAAGTGTTGCGTGTTCCTGTTGGTACTGGATTGTAGCTGGTGGACCTACAAGTTTATAAGAAATTGGTGTCTTGCTCGTGTATTTAATCTTTCTGCTCCCCGTTAAGCGATTACTGACACATGAAGGTCATTTTCTAATGTCTGGGGACATATGTGCCATCTCAATGTTCTTTACTGGCTCAATTTGACTCAAATGATATTGGCCCTTCAACTGTGGAATGTCAACCAGTATTCCTGGCCTGGGCGAACTTTGTGATGCTTCTTTTAATTAGCAAGTGGCTCGACCCTTCATTCAGCCCCCTTTTCACTTTTTATTCAAGTGGTCCCTTTAAGATTGGTCCTATACGACAACATGTTGTATGCATGTGTTGGCTGTTCTGTCGTTGCCTTACACAACAAGATTGTAACTTCTTACGGATGATGAAGCATTCAAATTTGTTGTCCTCAACAGTTTGTAGTACATCCTTTTGCTGGAATGCACAGGCAGAAAAGAAAGAAAGAAAAGAAGAATAACATGAATAGCTGCCTCCCTACTGAGACACTGAGTGCAAACATGCAGTACTTGTTTGATGGTTTGTTAAGCCTCACCTATCATTGCTTGGGTGGCTGTTTTGTATCATAAAGAGAAAACGAATATACACTAATAACGCCAGAACTTGCCTTTCATATTTCTTTATCGCCAGATAAAGTATACCATTTCTTTCCATTCCTAAATTAGTGTAATAAAAGTCAATGAAACAAGGGCATGTTCTGGTTTTAGCAATTCATCAATACACTGTGGTGCTGAGACTATTTACAAAGCACGGCTATAGTTCACTGCAAGGGGCAATTGGCACTGAAATTTTGTAAGCACTAAATGATTGGCAAACCAGACCATATTAAAACATCAGACATTTGCGTCATTCCTTCTTATTGATGCTCACGAGATATAGCTCATTCCAGGAAACTGAAATATGAGAGAAATCAACAAAATGGACCAGTTCAAGGTAAGCTCAGTTTTGGGTTCCTTAGGAAACTACCTTTATGATAGGACATACAAAGGTGCTAATTCAGAGAGAAAATCTTAGATATACTCATAAAAAAGGGTTGTTAACACTTCAAGCCTGTGCAATCCACAAAGTTTAGTTATCAAGTCGTGTCTGACATCCATTTTACTTTGAAGGAGATAAACTTGCTTATGAGTTGAACTCTTAAAACTAATGGATGGCATTTAAGGAGGGTTTTGGCCTCGTTTTTTTTTTTCAGACTATTATGGGACTACCTGACAGTAACACAGGTTACACTCATTAATCAGGTGACATTCACATAGAGCACATGGACACATATATGATCACATCATAAGTTTATTTATTTAATCATTTTCAGCTTACGGTGGCTTTAGGAGTGCATTGACCAAAAAAAAAAAAAAAAAAAAAAAAAACAAAAAAAAAAAAAAAAAAAGGAGCATTACAAGAAAAACAAAGTAGATAGTTTCCTTTCTCATATTGGTCAATGGAAAAATAAAATAAACTAGTAGACTTTTGTGTTTACAAAACCATGTTAAAATGTGACCTCTTTGTAATAAATTTGTTACATGTAGTACAACTTGTTAGATACTATAATTATTAACAGTGGAATGGTGATATTGATTTGATTTAAGGGTATTATGAACTTTTTTCTTTTGGTATTTGTTTCTAACAGAGCTATCATTACTGTCCTTTCTGCTTAACATTTTCCATGCAGTGCATAGAGAAACAACACAAATGAGTCGTGTGCTGGAACTATCAGTAGGACATAGATGAAAGTGCCTGGTATAATTCCTATACAGTGGGATGTCATATAAAACATTGTCAATGATTTGAGGGCCTGTTTCTCAGTTTTTTATTTCTGTAATTCTGAATGTTGATCCAATTCAGTATTGACTATAGAAGGAACCATAGCTTTAATACCATGTGGTTGAAACGCTTAATCAAGAACTAAAAATGTACACTAAAAACACTCTGCAATTTCATTTAATCAAATCTATGAAACTTACAACCCATCGATGATGGTCTTCTTCCTTACATGTGGCATGAATTGTTGCCTTGTTGTAACTGTGGGAACCATATGTCATTTTACTAGTGTCCTTGTTAGTGTGTTGTCCTGTGAAACAAATATGGAAGACAGAAGACATTTTATTAAGAGGCCACACTCTACAGTCCACACTTTGACATTTTTTCTTATACAGTTTACAACTCATTAGGCCAACAAATTGGCTTAAATCACTTTGAATTTTCCACATCATCGATAAATACGTAAATCTCCAACCCATGCTTTCCATCAAAAGTGCTAATTTTTAAGGGTATAGAAAAACTGGAAGTTCTTTTTGTTGCCCATATATTAATTTATTTTTATGAATTCACTAATGATTAGAAATCAGAAAAAAATGTAAAAAGCCGTTAAAATAAAAATTCAAATCAGCGAAATCTCTTTGGAGTTGTTGAGAAACTATTGCCTTGCCTGCCAGACTAGGCAGTCTAATGACAGCGCATGACACGGGCTTGTTCCTTCACACAGCCTACAGTCTGTGCAGTCAGCTTGCTAGCATGCAGCTTTCCATGGGTGTGTGCAGCGCACCTCCTTAACACACTTATAAAGTTGTAGATTTCATTGCCTTCGGATTACTGTCGGAGACTGACAGGAAGAGGCTACATTGAGCTACTCATGATGGCCTCTTCATTCCCCTTTGCTTTTGGCAGTTTTATAGCGTGATCAACCATTGCATTTCAAGTGCGTACAGCAGAGCGATAGTGACGAAGTCTAAAAGTCACTGGTTATATAAAGGGGAAACCCTGAGAATATCTTAATATTTTTGTGAATAAAAGAGCGATATCCACTCTTTGCCTGTAGATTAGAGTTTTGCTGTCTGCTTGCTGGACCTGAGTTAAACTTAAGTGTTTTCTGTCCTGTTCTGTGGGACAAACGAATGGTCAATGGATTGAACCTTTGAATAAATAACACTGTGGATTTTCTCTAAAACCCTCAGAAAATCAGAAATTTGCATAGGTACAATCTAAAAAAGTTCTTAAAAAAAAACCCTATGTGGGGGATTGTCTTTATAGAGGATAAAGGAGACTTCAACTTCCAATGACCCCATTCCCAAAATGGCCTGCGTCCTAAAGATGGAGCTAAAAAAGAACAGAAGAAGCCACATTTCCTCGCACGCTCAAGAGCTTCTTCTGGGTCGGACCTCTAGCCAATTGCCAGTGACCTTCCATTCGGACTTTATTCTAAAACACATGTTTAGTTAAGTAGTGCAGGCCTTTGGTTACTCCAGCTACACGTTATCCATAGACTATGCCTCCTACAGAGGTTTAAATTCCTTCAACTTGAATGCCCAGCCCTGCAAAAGCAGCACGTGGAACGGAAAAGACAACCTACGTCGGACAGAAGGAGAATTTATGACACGTGGGCTCCGGCTTTTAAAGTAACGCAACACAGCTCTCGCTTGAAAGCAGACAGAGTTTAAAATCCCGACAGAATATGCTTTGCATGGTTTTTTTATTAGAACTTAGACAAAGAGAAGGTTTGAAAGACATTTTAAATTAAAACATGTACATAAGTAACATTCTAAGTAAGTTGAAATTCTTTTTTATTTTCTTTTATATTTATTTGTTGTAATGCTATTTCAAAGTACAGAAAGTTTGTTAATTAGCTAAAAAGAAGAAAAATTAGGTGTGCTCTTTCCTCTTAGACCCCACCCACTTCATCACAACTTATAACTATGGATTGTTCTGGGGTGAACATCCGAGATTTTGAAGAGGGTTCTTTTTTAGGTAACTGTGCTGCTTAGCCTGGTTGGTTATTCAGCTCATAATGCAAGGTCCAGAAGATTTCTTTCTTCTTTAAAGTCAGGAATATATACGACATGTTGTCGGCACCGATCAAATCAGAGAAGTAATAGAAACTTCAGGACACATGCATCACAATCACTGGGTAAGGCAGTTACTTTAAATCTATTACTTGGAATTTTTGTATACTACTGGAAAATGAATTTTGAGAATAAGAGAGAAACAGCTATACGGCAATGACTCTTGGTTTGCATTATTGTTTTGAGTACTTCAGTGATATTTTCATTTGAGGTTGTATCTGATTCTCTGGTTGCCTTGGATAACTTATTTTCAGTCCCAGCATCCTCCATGATTGCATTTTTATCATAATTTTAGACATTAACTTCATGAATTCTGTATTACCACTGTGACTCGCTTTTAGCATTTCCATTTTTATCACAGTTTATAAGAGCTTTCTTTCTGGAGTCCACAATGCTCTCAGATTGTTGGAATAAATTATTCATTCAACTTGACCAATATTCCACTGACCGACCCTCTTCCAACTTACATACCTGATTAGTTAAACCCCATAGGCAGTCTTTATTACTACATTAACTTGTAACACTTCTAGATAGACCTTTTTACACAAAACATGTGCAATGTATTAATAGACCTGTTAAAAATAGGAAAAACATTTTTTCCACCCGAGAGGCTGCAACAACCCAGGGTTTCTGTGTCTTGACGCTGGGTTCCTCCACTTGGCTTGACCCACAGTAGGCTGTCTCACTCAGGAAGACTAGAACCTAGTGTTTATTCAGTCCACCAAGGCTGACTGAGTGCTTCATCGCAGTTCCAGTTTGGGCCACCTAAAATTGGATTTGTTCCAGAGAGCTGGGTTCTCGCAGTTCGTGATGGAGCACTGTATGCTGGCTCTGATGTACAATGAAATCCTACAGCATTACCACCACCACCCCACCTTGTCATCATCATCATCATTCTATCATCTCATCATCATCAGCCACGCCGCAGCAGTCCGCAACTGGAAATATAATACACTCAGCAGCAAGCAG
The DNA here is from genome assembly GCF_903995435.1 of Acomys russatus. Lineage (NCBI taxonomy): Eukaryota > Metazoa > Chordata > Mammalia > Rodentia > Muridae > Acomys > Acomys russatus. Next base: position 5,542,249 of record NC_067168.1, on the reverse strand, counting down.
GAGGGCTTAGCAGCAAGGAGGTAGGAACATAAATAGGCAGTCATCCTTGGTCATGCCTCTGGCCCTACTTTTAAGCTAGAGCTGCTGCGTGAAGGAGCTTGCCTACACTTAGAAATGTCCTTTCTGCATAAAAAGGCATAGATAACTGGTACTTTGATGTCCCCAACTCAATGGATCTGATTCTAATTTGTGAACACGATGGCCATTAACA